>NW_022587890.1:0-37644 GCF_009834535.1 Camelus ferus | reverse complement strand
CCCACAGTAGAGGAAATCGGGTAAGACATGCGGAGTGTTCCTAGGAGATCCCACGTGCTGCAGACAGAGGACGGAACCTCCCCACACTCAGAATTACGGAACACGGCCGAGTGGGTGGGGAGGTGTGGCCGCCCTCCACGCAGCTGCCTACTGTCACAGGTGTTCTCTGGGAGGGTAAGTCCGCTAATTACCTCCCTGTCCAGGGGGATGCCCTAAATGCTACTTGCATTTCCAGCCCAACCCCCGCCTTTCCCCGGCAGCCCACACAAGGAGACACTAGGGGAAGACACGCGGATTGCTCTTAGGAGATCCCAGGTCTGCAGACAGAGGACAGATAATCCCCACCTCAGAAATCCGGAACAAGTCCGAGTGGGTCGGGGAGGTATGGGGCTGCTCTCCACGCAGCTGCCTGGGTCACATGTGTTCCCTGGCAGTGTGAATTCCGCTAATTTCCTCCCCTGTCCAGGGGAAGTCACTAGATGCTACCTGATTTCCAGCCCAACCCCTGCATTTTCCCGGCACCCCCAAAAGGATACACTGGGGAAGACACGCGGAGGTCTCCTAGGGGATCCCAGGCACTGCAGACAGAGGACGGAACCTCCCAACACTCAGAATTCCAGAACGCAGCGATTGGGTGGGAAATGTTTGGGCCCGGCGTCCACGCAGCTGCCTGGTCTCACAGGTGTTCCTGGCAGGGGGAATTCCTCTAATTACCTCCCCTGTCCAGGCGGAGGCACTACATGCTACCTGCTTTTCCAGCACAAATCCCACCTTTCTCCGGCAGTCCGTAAAAGGAGACACTCGGGGAAGACACGCGGATGTCTCCTAGGAAATCCCAGGCACTGCAGACAGAGGTCGGAACATCCCCACAATCAGAAATCTGTAACCCGGCCGTTGGGTCGGGGAGATTTGGGGCCGCCCTCCACGAACCTGCCTACTTTCAAAGGTGTTCTCTGGCAGGGTAAGTCCGCTAATTACCTCCCCTGTCAAGGTGGAGGCACTAGATGCTACCTGCATTTCCAGCACCATCCCAACATTTCCCCGGCAGCCCACAGTAGAGGAAATCGGGTAAGGCATGCGGAGTGTTCCTAGGAGATCCCAGGTGCTGCAGACAGAGGACGGAACCTCCCCACACTCAGAATTACGGAACACGGCCGAGTGGGTGGTGAGGGTTTGGGGCCGACCTCCCACGCAGACTGCCTACTGTCACAGGGAGTTCTCTGGGAGGGGTAAGTCCGCTAATTACCTCCCTTTTCCAGGGGGATGCCCTAGATGCTACTTGCATTTCCAGACCACCCCCGCCTTTCCCCGGCAGCCCGCAAAGGAGACACTCGGGGAAGACACGCGGAAGGCTCCTAGGAGATCCCAGTCGCTGAAGACAGAGGTCGGAACATCCCCACAGTCAGAATTCTAGAATGCCGCCGTTGGGTCCGGGAGGTCTAGGGCAGCCATCAATGCAGCTGCCTGGTGTCACATGTTTTCCCTGGCATGAGGATTTCCGCTAATACCTCTCCTGTCAAGGGAGAGGCACTTGATGCTACCACCTGCATTCCAGGCCAATCCCCGCATTTCCCTGCAGAGCGCACTAGGAGAACCTCGGGGAATAGACGCGGAGGGCTCCTAGAGATCCCAGTATCTGCAGAATGAGGACGGAACCTCCCCACACTCAGATTACGGAACGCGGCCGAGTTTGTGGGAAAGGTTTGGGCCCGCCCCTCCAAGAATCTGCCTAGTGTCCACAGGTGTTTCCTGGCAGGGGGAGGTCCGATAATTTCCTCCCCTGTCCAGATGAAGTAAACCAGATGCTACCCTGCATTTCCAGCCCAACCCCTGCATTTCCCGGCACCACGCAAAATGATACACTGGGAAGACACGCGGAGGGCTCCTAGGAGATCCCAGGCGCTGCAGACAGTGGATGGAACCTCCCAACACTCAGAATTCCGGAACGCAGCGAGTGGTGTGAAATGATTGGGCCCGGCGTCCACGCAGTTGCCTGGTCTCACAGGTGTTCCCTGCAGGTGGAATTCCGCTAATTACCTCCCCCGTCCTGGCGAGGGCCCTACATGCTACCTGCTTTTCCAGCACAAAACCCGCCTTTCTCCGGCAGTCCGTAAAGGAGACACTCAGGGAAGACACGCGGAGTGCTCCTAGGAGATCCCAGGCACTGCAGAGAGAAGACCGAACCTCTCCACACTGAGAAGTCCAGAACTTGGCCGAGTTTTGTGGGGAGGTTGGGGCCGCCATCCATGAGCTACATGGTGTCACAGGTGTTCCCGTTCAGGGGGAACTCCGCTAATTGTCTTCCCTGTCCAGGGGGAGGCCCTAGATTCTACCTCCATTTCCAGCCCAAAACCCGCCTTTCCCCGGCAGCTCGCACAAGGAGACACTCGGGGAAGACACGCGGAGTGCTCCTAGGAGATCCCAGGGCGCTGCAGACTGAGGACTGAACCTCCCCACACTCCGAATTCTGGAACACGCCCAAGTGGTTGGGGAGGTTTCGGGGCCGCCCTCCACGAACCTGCCTAGTGTCACAGGTGTTCCCTGGCAGGGGGAAGTCCGCTAAAAACCTCCCACGTCTAGGGGGAGGCCCTACATGCTACCTGTATTTGCAGCCCAATCCCCATATTTCCCTGGCAGCCCGCACAAGGAGACACTCGGGGGAAGACACGCGGATGGCTCCTAGGAAATCCCAGGTGCTGCAGACAGAGGTCGGAATATCCCCACAATCAGAATTCTGGAACCCAGCCGTTGGGTCGGGGAGATTTGGGGCCGCCCTCCACGAACTTGCCTACTGTCACAGGTGTTCTCTGGCAGGGGTAAGTCCGCTAATTACCTCCCCTGTCAAGTTGGAGGCACTAGATGCTACCCTGCTTTTCCAGCCCAATCCCAACCTTTCCGCGGCAGCCCACAGTAGAGGAAATCGGGTAAGACATGCGGAGTGTTCCTAGGAGATCCCCACGTGCTGCAGACAGAGGACGGAACCTCCCCCACACTCAGAATTACGGAACACGGCCGAGTGGGTGGGGGAGGTTTGGGGCCGACCTCCACGCAGCTGCCTACTGTCACAGGAGTTCTCTGGGAGGGGTAAGTCCGCTAATTACCTCCCTTATCCAGGGGGATGCCCTAGATGCTACTTGAATTTCCAGACCAACCCCCGCCTTTCCCCGGCAGCCCGCAAAAGGAGACACTCGGGGAAGACACGCGGAAGGCTCCTAGGAGATCCCAGTCGCTGAAGACAGAGGTCGGAACATCCCCACAGTCAGAATTCTAGAATGCCGCCGTTGGGTCCGGGAGGTCTAGGGCAGCCATCAATGCAGCTGCCTGGTGTCACATGTTTTCCCTGGCATGAGGATTTCCGCTAATACCTCTCCTGTCAAGGGAGAGGCACTTGATGCTACCTGCATTTCCAGGCCAATCCCCGCATTTTCCCTGCAGAGCGCACTAGGAGAACCTCGGGGAATAGACGCGGAGGGCTCCTAGGAGATCCCAGTATCTGCAGAATGAGGACGGAACCTCCCCACACTCAGAATTACGGAACGCGGCCGAGTTTGTGGGAAAGGTTTGGGCCCGCCCTCCAAGAATCTGCCTAGTGTCACAGGTGTTTCCTGGCAGGGGGAGGTCCGATAATTTCCTCCCCTGTCCAGATGAAGTAACCAGATGCTACCTGCATTTTCCAGCCCAACCCCTGCATTTTCCCGGCACCACGCAAAATGATACACTGGGGAAGACACGCGGAGGGCTCCTAGGAGATCCCAGGCGCTGCAGACAGTGGATGGAACCTCCCAACACTCAGAATTCCGGAACGCAGCCGATTGGTGTGAAATGATTGGGCCCGGCGTCCACGCAGTTGCCTGGTCTCACAGGTGTTCCCTGGCAGGTGGAATTCCGCTAATTACCTCCCCCGTCCTGGCGGAGGCCCTACATGCTACCTGCTTTTCCAGCACAAAACCCGCCTTTCTCGGCAGTCCGTAAAAGGAGACACTCAGGGAAGACACGCGGAGTGCTCCTAGGAGATCCCAGGCACTGCAGAGAGAAGACCGAACCTCTCCACACTGAGAAGTCCAGAACTTGGCCGAGTTTGTGGGGGAGGTTTGGGGCCGCCATCCATGAAGCTACATGGTGTCACAGGTGTTCCCGTTCAGGGGGAACTCCGCTAATTGTCTTCCCTGTCCAGGGGGAGGCCCTAGATTCTACCTCCATTTCCAGCCCAAAACCCGCCTTTCCCCGGCAGCTCGCACAAGGAGACACTCGGGGAAGACACGCGGAGTGCTCCTAGGAGATCCCAGGCGCTGCAGACTGAGGACTGAACCTCCCACACTCCGAATTCTGGAACACGCCCAAGTGGTGGGGGAGGTTTCGGGCCGCCCTCCACGAACCTGCCTAGTGTCACAGGTGTTCCCTGGCAGGGGGAAGTCCGCTAAAACCTCCCCCGTCTAGGGGGAGGCCCTACATGCTACCTGTATTTGCAGCCCAATCCCCATATTTCCCTGGCAGCCCGCAAAAGGAGACACTCGGGGAAGACACGCGGATGGCTCCTAGGAAATCCCAGGGCGCTGCAGACAGAGGTCGGAATATCCCCACAATCAGAATTCTGGAACCCAGCCGTTGGGTCGGGGAGATTTGGGGCCGCCCTCCACGAACTTGCCTACTGTCACAGGTGTTCTCTGGCAGGGGTAAGTCCGCTAATTACCTCCCCTGTCAAGTTGGAGGCACTAGATGCTACCTGCTTTTCCAGCCCATCCCAACCTTTCCGCGGCAGCCCACAGTAGAGGAAATCGGGTAAGACATGCGGAGTGTTCCTAGGAGATCCCACGTGCTGCAGACAGAGGACGGAACCTCCCCACACTCAGAATTACGGATCAAGGCCGAGTGGGTGGGGGAGGATTGGGTCCGCCCTCCACGCACCTGCCTACTGTCACAGGTGTTCTCTGGCAGGGGTAAGTCCGCTAATTACCTCCCCTGTCCAGGGGAATGCCCTAGATGCTACTTGCATTTCCAGCCCAACCCCCGCCTTTCCCCGGCAGCCCGCACAAGGGGACACTCGGGGAAGACACGCGGAAGGCTCCTAGGAGATCCCAGGCGCTGAAGACAGAGGTCGGAACACCCCCACAGTCAGAATTCTGGAATGCCGCCGTTGGGTCGGGGAGGTCTGGGGCAGCCATCAATGCAGCTGCCTGGTGTCACATGATTTCCCTGGCATGAGGAATTCCGCTAATACCTCTCCTGTCTAGGGTGAGGCACTAGATGCTACTGCATTTCCAGCCCAATCCCCGCATTTTCCCTGCAGAGCGCACTAGGAGAAACTCGGGGAATAGACGCGGAGGGCTCCTAGTAGATCCCAGACTCTGCAGACAGAGGACGGAACCTCCCCACACTCAGAATTATGGAACACGACTTGTGGGTGGGGGGAGGTTTGGTGCCGCCCTCCGCGCAACTGTCTGGTGTCACATGTGTCCCCTGGCTGGGGGAAGTCCTCTAACTACCTCCCCTGTCCAGGGGGAGGCACTAGATGCTACCTGCATTTCCAGCCTACCCCCTCATTTCCCCGTCATACCGCACTAGGAGACACTAGGGGAAGACACGCGGATTGCTCTTAGGCGATCCCAGGTGCTGCAGACAGAGGACAGATAATCCCCAAACTCAGAAATCCGGAACAAGTCCGAGTGGGTGGGGGAGGTTTGGGGCCGCACTCCACGCAGCTGCCTGGTGTCACAAGTGTTCCCTGGCAGTGGGAATTCCGCCAATTTCCTCCCCTGTCCAGGGGTAGTCACTAGATGCTACCTGCATTTCCAGCCCAACCCCTGCATTTTCCCGGCACCCCGCAAAATGATACACTGGGGAAGACACGCGGAGGGCTCTTTGGAGATCCCAGGCGCTGCAGACAGAGGACGGAACCTCCCAACACTCAGAATTCCGGAACGCAGCCGATTGGGTGGGAAATGTTTGGGCCCGGCGTCCACGCAGCTGCCTGGTCTCACAGGTGTTCCCTGGCAGGGGGAATTCCTCTAATTTCCTCCCCTGTCCAGGCGGAGGCACTACATGCTACCCTGCTTTTTCCAGCACAAATCCCACCTTTCTCCGGCAGTCCGTAAAAGGAGACACTCGGGGAAGACACGCGGATGTCTCCTAGGAAATCCCAGGCACTGCAGACAGAGGTCGGAACATCCCCACAATCAGAAATCTGTAACCCGGCCGTTGGGTCGGGAGATTTGGGGCCGCCCTCCACGAACCTGCCTACTTTCAAAGGTGTTCTCTGGCAGGGGTAAGTCCGCTAATTACCTCCCCTGTCAAGGTGGAGGCACTAGATGCTACCTGCATTTCCAGCACAATCCCAACATTTCCCCGGCAGCCCACAGTAGAGGAAATCTGGTAAGGCATGCGGAGTGTTCCTAGGAGATCCCAGGTGCTGCAGACAGAGGACGGAACCTCCCCACACTCAGAATTACGGAACACGGCCGAGTGGGTGGGGGAGGTTTGGGGCCGACCTCCACGCAGCTGCCTACTGTCACAGGAGTTCTCTGGGAGGGGTAAGTCCGCTAATTACCTCCCTTTCCAGGGGGATGCCCTAGATGCTACTTGCATTTCCAGACCAACCCCCGCCTTTCCCCGGCAGCCCGCAAAAGGAGACACTCGGGGAAGACACGCGGAAGGCTCCTAGGAGATCCCAGGCGCTGAAGACAGAGGTCGGAACATCCCCACAGTCAGAATTCTAGAATGCCGCCGTTGGGTCCGGGAGGTCTAGGGCAGCCATCAATGCAGCTGCCTGGTGTCACATGTTTTCCCTGGCATGAGGATTTCCGCTAATACCTCTCCTGTCAAGGGAGAGGCACTTGATGCTACCTCCATTTCCAGGCCAATCCCCGCATTTTCCCTGCAGAGCGCACTAGGAGAACCTCGGGGAATAGACGCGGAGGGCTCCTAGGAGATCCCAGTATCTGCAGAATGAGGACGGAACCTCCCCACACTCAGAATTACGGAACGCGGCCGAGTTTGTGGGAAAGGTTTGGGCCCGCCCTCCAAGAATCTGCCTAGTGTCACAGGTGTTTCCTGGCAGGGGGAGGTCCGATAATTTCCTCCCCTGTCCAGATGAAGTAACCAGATGCTACCTGCATTTCCAGCCCAACCCCTGCATTTTCCCGGCACCACGCAAAATGATACACTGGGGAAGACACGCGGAGGGCTCCTAGGAGATCCCAGGCGCTGCAGACAGTGGATGGAACCTCCCAACACTCAGAATTCCGGAACGCAGCCGATTGGTGTGAAATGATTGGGCCCGGCGTCCACGCAGCTGCCTGGTCTCACAGGTGTTCCCTGGCAGGTGGAATTCCGCTAATTACCTCCCCCGTCCTGGCGGAGGCCCTACATGCTACCTGCTTTTCCAGCACAAAACCCGCCTTTCTCCGGCAGTCCGTAAAAGGAGACACTCAGGGAAGACACGCGGAGTGCTCCTAGGAGATCCCAGGCACTGCAGAGAGAAGACCGAACCTCTCCACACTGAGAAGTCCAGAACTTGGCCGAGTTTGTGGGGGAGGTTTGGGGCCGCCATCCATGAAGCTACATGGTGTCACAGGTGTTCCCGTTCAGGGGGAACTCCGCTAATTGTCTTCCCTGTCCAGGGGGAGGCCCTAGATTCTACCTCCATTTCCAGCCCAAAACCCGCCTTTCCCCGGCAGCTCGCACAAGGAGACACTCGGGGAAGACACGCGGAGTGCTCCTAGGAGATCCCAGGCGCTGCAGACTGAGGACTGAACCTCCCCACACTCCGAATTCTGGAACACGCCCAAGTGGTGGGGGAGGTTTCGGGCCGCCCTCCACGAACCTGCCTAGTGTCACAGGTGTTCCCTGGCAGGGGGAAGTCCGCTAAAAACCTCCCCCGTCTAGGGGGAGGCCCTACATGCTACCTGTATTTGCAGCCCAATCCCCATATTTCCCTGGCAGCCCGCACAAGGAGACACTCGGGGAAGACACGCGGATGGCTCCTAGGAAATCCCAGGCGCTGCAGACAGAGGTCGGAATATCCCCACAATCAGAATTCTGGAACCCAGCCGTTGGGTCGGGGAGATTTGGGGCCGCCCTCCACGAACTTGCCTACTGTCACAGGTGTTCTCTGGCAGGGGTAAGTCCGCTAATTACCTCCCCTGTCAAGTTGGAGGCACTAGATGCTACCTGCTTTTCCAGCCCAATCCCAACCTTTCCGCGGCAGCCCACAGTAGAGGAAATCGGGTAAGACATGCGGAGTGTTCCTAGGAGATCCCACGTGCTGCAGACAGAGGACGGAACCTCCCCACACTCAGAATTACGGATCAAGGCCGAGTGGGTGGGGGAGGATTGGGTCCGCCCTCCACGCACCTGCCTACTGTCACAGGTGTTCTCTGGCAGGGGTAAGTCCGCTAATTACCTCCCCTGTCCAGGGGAATGCCCTAGATGCTACTTGCATTTCCAGCCCAACCCCCGCCTTTCCCCGGCAGCCCGCACAAGGGGACACTCGGGGAAGACACGCGGAAGGCTCCTAGGAGATCCCAGGCGCTGAAGACAGAGGTCGGAACACCCCCACAGTCAGAATTCTGGAATGCCGCCGTTGGGTCGGGGAGGTCTGGGGCAGCCATCAATGCAGCTGCCTGGTGTCACATGATTTCCCTGGCATGAGGAATTCCGCTAATACCTCTCCTGTCTAGGGTGAGGCACTAGATGCTACCTGCATTTCCAGCCCAATCCCCGCATTTTCCCTGCAGAGCGCACTAGGAGAAACTCGGGGAATAGACGCGGAGGGCTCCTAGTAGATCCCAGACTCTGCAGACAGAGGACGGAACCTCCCCACACTCAGAATTATGGAACACGACTTGTGGGTGGGGGGAGGTTTGGTGCCGCCCTCCGCGCAACTGTCTGGTGTCACATGTGTCCCCTGGCTGGGGGAAGTCCTCTAACTACCTCCCCTGTCCAGGGGGAGGCACTAGATGCTACCTGCATTTCCAGCCTAACCCCCTCATTTCCCCGTCATACCGCACTAGGAGACACTAGGGGAAGACACGCGGATTGCTCTTAGGCGATCCCAGGTGCTGCAGACAGAGGACAGATAATCCCCAAACTCAGAAATCCGGAACAAGTCCGAGTGGGTGGGGGAGGTTTGGGGCCGCACTCCACGCAGCTGCCTGGTGTCACAAGTGTTCCCTGGCAGTGGGAATTCCGCCAATTTCCTCCCCTGTCCAGGGGTAGTCACTAGATGCTACCTGCATTTCCAGCCCAACCCCTGCATTTTCCCGGCACCCCGCAAAATGATACACTGGGGAAGACACGCGGAGGGCTCTTTGGAGATCCCAGGCGCTGCAGACAGAGGACGGAACCTCCCAACACTCAGAATTCCGGAACGCAGCCGATTGGGTGGGAAATGTTTGGGCCCGGCGTCCACGCAGCTGCCTGGTCTCACAGGTGTTCCCTGGCAGGGGGAATTCCTCTAATTTCCTCCCCTGTCCAGGACGGAGGCACTACATGCTACCTGCTTTTCCAGCACAAATCCCACCTTTCTCCGGCAGTCCGTAAAAGGAGACACTCGGGGAAGACACGCGGATGTCTCCTAGGAAATCCCAGGCACTGCAGACAGAGGTCGGAACATCCCCACAATCAGAAACCTGTAACCCGGCCGTTGGGTCGGGGAGATTTGGGGCCGCCCTCCACGAACCTGCCTACTTTCAAAGGTGTTCTCTGGCAGGGGTAAGTCCGCTAATTACCTCCCCTGTCAAGGTGGAGGCACTAGATGCTACCTGCATTTCCAGCACAATCCCAACATTTCCCCGGCAGCCCACAGTAGAGGAAATCTGGTAAGGCATGCGGAGTGTTCCTAGGAGATCCCAGGTGCTGCAGACAGAGGACGGAACCTCCCCACACTCAGAATTACGGAACACGGCCGAGTGGGTGGGGGAGGTTTGGGGCCGACCTCCACGCAGCTGCCTACTGTCACAGGAGTTCTCTGGGAGGGGTAAGTCCGCTAATTACCTCCCTTTTCCAGGGGGATGCCCTAGATGCTACTTGCATTTCCAGACCAACCCCCGCCTTTCCCCGGCAGCCCGCAAAAGGAGACACTCGGGGAAGACACGCGGAAGGCTCCTAGGAGATCCCAGGCGCTGAAGACAGAGGTCGGAACATCCCCACAGTCAGAATTCTAGAATGCCGCCGTTGGGTCCGGGAGGTCTAGGGCAGCCATCAATGCAGCTGCCTGGTGTCACATGTTTTCCCTGGCATGAGGATTTCCGCTAATACCTCTCCTGTCAAGGGAGAGGCACTTGATGCTACCTCCATTTCCAGGCCAATCCCCGCATTTTCCCTGCAGAGCGCACTAGGAGAACCTCGGGGAATAGACGCGGAGGGCTCCTAGGAGATCCCAGTATCTGCAGAATGAGGACGGAACCTCCCCACACTCAGAATTACGGAACGCGGCCGAGTTTGTGGGAAAGGTTTGGGCCCGCCCTCCAAGAATCTGCCTAGTGTCACAGGTGTTTCCTGGCAGGGGGAGGTCCGATAATTTCCTCCCCTGTCCAGATGAAGTAACCAGATGCTACCTGCATTTCCAGCCCAACCCCTGCATTTTCCCGGCACCACGCAAAATGATACACTGGGGAAGACACGCGGAGGGCTCCTAGGAGATCCCAGGCGCTGCAGACAGTGGATGGAACCTCCCAACACTCAGAATTCCGGAACGCAGCCGATTGGTGTGAAATGATTGGGCCCGGCGTCCACGCAGCTGCCTGGTCTCACAGGTGTTCCCTGGCAGGTGGAATTCCGCTAATTACCTCCCCCGTCCTGGCGGAGGCCCTACATGCTACCTGCTTTTCCAGCACAAAACCCGCCTTTCTCCGGCAGTCCGTAAAAGGAGACACTCAGGGAAGACACGCGGAGTGCTCCTAGGAGATCCCAGGCACTGCAGAGAGAAGACCGAACCTCTCCACACTGAGAAGTCCAGAACTTGGCCGAGTTTGTGGGGGAGGTTTGGGGCCGCCATCCATGAAGCTACATGGTGTCACAGGTGTTCCCGTTCAGGGGGAACTCCGCTAATTGTCTTCCCTGTCCAGGGGGAGGCCCTAGATTCTACCTCCATTTCCAGCCCAAAACCCGCCTTTCCCCGGCAGCTCGCACAAGGAGACACTCGGGGAAGACACGCGGAGTGCTCCTAGGAGATCCCAGGCGCTGCAGACTGAGGACTGAACCTCCCCACACTCCGAATTCTGGAACACGCCCAAGTGGTGGGGGAGGTTTCGGGCCGCCCTCCACGAACCTGCCTAGTGTCACAGGTGTTCCCTGGCAGGGGGAAGTCCGCTAAAAACCTCCCCCGTCTAGGGGGAGGCCCTACATGCTACCTGTATTTGCAGCCCAATCCCCATATTTCCCTGGCAGCCCGCACAAGGAGACACTCGGGGAAGACACGCGGATGGCTCCTAGGAAATCCCAGGCGCTGCAGACAGAGGTCGGAATATCCCCACAATCAGAATTCTGGAACCCAGCCGTTGGGTCGGGGAGATTTGGGGCCGCCCTCCACGAACTTGCCTACTGTCACAGGTGTTCTCTGGCAGGGGTAAGTCCGCTAATTACCTCCCCTGTCAAGTTGGAGGCACTAGATGCTACCTGCTTTTCCAGCCCAATCCCAACCTTTCCGCGGCAGCCCACAGTAGAGGAAATCGGGTAAGACATGCGGAGTGTTCCTAGGAGATCCCACGTGCTGCAGACAGAGGACGGAACCTCCCCACACTCAGAATTACGGATCAAGGCCGAGTGGGTGGGGGAGGATTGGGTCCGCCCTCCACGCACCTGCCTACTGTCACAGGTGTTCTCTGGCAGGGGTAAGTCCGCTAATTACCTCCCCTGTCCAGGGGAATGCCCTAGATGCTACTTGCATTTCCAGCCCAACCCCCGCCTTTCCCCGGCAGCCCGCACAAGGGGACACTCGGGGAAGACACGCGGAAGGCTCCTAGGAGATCCCAGGCGCTGAAGACAGAGGTCGGAACACCCCCACAGTCAGAATTCTGGAATGCCGCCGTTGGGTCGGTGAGGTCTGGGGCAGCCATCAATGCAGCTGCCTGGTGTCACATGATTTCCCTGGCATGAGGAATTCCGCTAATACCTCTCCTGTCTAGGGTGAGGCACTAGATGCTACCTGCATTTCCAGCCCAATCCCCGCATTTTCCCTGCAGAGCGCACTAGGAGAAACTCGGGGAATAGACGCGGAGGGCTCCTAGTAGATCCCAGACTCTGCAGACAGAGGACGGAACCTCCCCACACTCAGAATTATGGAACACGACTTGTGGGTGGGGGGAGGTTTGGTGCCGCCCTCCGCGCAACTGTCTGGTGTCACATGTGTCCCCTGGCTGGGGGAAGTCCTCTAACTACCTCCCCTGTCCAGGGGGAGGCACTAGATGCTACCTGCATTTCCAGCCTAACCCCCTCATTTCCCCGTCATACCGCACTAGGAGACACTAGGGGAAGACACGCGGATTGCTCTTAGGCGATCCCAGGTGCTGCAGACAGAGGACAGATAATCCCCAAACTCAGAAATCCGGAACAAGTCCGAGTGGGTGGGGGAGGTTTGGGGCCGCACTCCACGCAGCTGCCTGGTGTCACAAGTGTTCCCTGGCAGTGGGAATTCCGCCAATTTCCTCCCCTGTCCAGGGGTAGTCACTAGATGCTACCTGCATTTCCAGCCCAACCCCTGCATTTTCCCGGCACCCCGCAAAATGATACACTGGGGAAGACACGCGGAGGGCTCTTTGGAGATCCCAGGCGCTGCAGACAGAGGACGGAACCTCCCAACACTCAGAATTCCGGAACGCAGCCGATTGGGTGGGAAATGTTTGGGCCCGGCGTCCACGCAGCTGCCTGGTCTCACAGGTGTTCCCTGGCAGGGGGAATTCCTCTAATTTCCTCCCCTGTCCAGGCGGAGGCACTACATGCTACCTGCTTTTCCAGCACAAATCCCACCTTTCTCCGGCAGTCCGTAAAAGGAGACACTCGGGGAAGACACGCGGATGTCTCCTAGGAAATCCCAGGCACTGCAGACAGAGGTCGGAACATCCCCACAATCAGAAATCTGTAACCCGGCCGTTGGGTCGGGGAGATTTGGGGCCGCCCTCCACGAACCTGCCTACTTTCAAAGGTGTTCTCTGGCAGGGGTAAGTCCGCTAATTACCTCCCCTGTCAAGGTGGAGGCACTAGATGCTACCTGCATTTCCAGCACAATCCCAACATTTCCCCGGCAGCCCACAGTAGAGGAAATCTGGTAAGGCATGCGGAGTGTTCCTAGGAGATCCCAGGTGCTGCAGACAGAGGACGGAACCTCCCCACACTCAGAATTACGGAACACGGCCGAGTGGGTGGGGGAGGTTTGGGGCCGACCTCCACGCAGCTGCCTACTGTCACAGGAGTTCTCTGGGAGGGGTAAGTCCGCTAATTACCTCCCTTTTCCAGGGGGATGCCCTAGATGCTACTTGCATTTCCAGACCAACCCCCGCCTTTCCCCGGCAGCCCGCAAAAGGAGACACTCGGGGAAGACACGCGGAAGGCTCCTAGGAGATCCCAGGCGCTGAAGACAGAGGTCGGAACATCCCCACAGTCAGAATTCTAGAATGCCGCCGTTGGGTCCGGGAGGTCTAGGGCAGCCATCAATGCAGCTGCCTGGTGTCACATGTTTTCCCTGGCATGAGGATTTCCGCTAATACCTCTCCTGTCAAGGGAGAGGCACTTGATGCTACCTCCATTTCCAGGCCAATCCCCGCATTTTCCCTGCAGAGCGCACTAGGAGAACCTCGGGGAATAGACGCGGAGGGCTCCTAGGAGATCCCAGTATCTGCAGAATGAGGACGGAACCTCCCCACACTCAGAATTACGGAACGCGGCCGAGTTTGTGGGAAAGGTTTGGGCCCGCCCTCCAAGAATCTGCCTAGTGTCACAGGTGTTTCCTGGCAGGGGGAGGTCCGATAATTTCCTCCCCTGTCCAGATGAAGTAACCAGATGCTACCTGCATTTCCAGCCCAACCCCTGCATTTTCCCGGCACCACGCAAAATGATACACTGGGGAAGACACGCGGAGGGCTCCTAGGAGATCCCAGGCGCTGCAGACAGTGGATGGAACCTCCCAACACTCAGAATTCCGGAACGCAGCCGATTGGTGTGAAATGATTGGGCCCGGCGTCCACGCAGCTGCCTGGTCTCACAGGTGTTCCCTGGCAGGTGGAATTCCGCTAATTACCTCCCCCGTCCTGGCGGAGGCCCTACATGCTACCTGCTTTTCCAGCACAAAACCCGCCTTTCTCCGGCAGTCCGTAAAAGGAGACACTCAGGGAAGACACGCGGAGTGCTCCTAGGAGATCCCAGGCACTGCAGAGAGAAGACCGAACCTCTCCACACTGAGAAGTCCAGAACTTGGCCGAGTTTGTGGGGGAGGTTTGGGGCCGCCATCCATGAAGCTACATGGTGTCACAGGTGTTCCCGTTCAGGGGGAACTCCGCTAATTGTCTTCCCTGTCCAGGGGGAGGCCCTAGATTCTACCTCCATTTCCAGCCCAAAACCCGCCTTTCCCCGGCAGCTCGCACAAGGAGACACTCGGGGAAGACACGCGGAGTGCTCCTAGGAGATCCCAGGCGCTGCAGACTGAGGACTGAACCTCCCCACACTCCGAATTCTGGAACACGCCCAAGTGGTGGGGGAGGTTTCGGGCCGCCCTCCACGAACCTGCCTAGTGTCACAGGTGTTCCCTGGCAGGGGGAAGTCCGCTAAAAACCTCCCCCGTCTAGGGGGAGGCCCTACATGCTACCTGTATTTGCAGCCCAATCCCCATATTTCCCTGGCAGCCCGCACAAGGAGACACTCGGGGAAGACACGCGGATGGCTCCTAGGAAATCCCAGGCGCTGCAGACAGAGGTCGGAATATCCCCACAATCAGAATTCTGGAACCCAGCCGTTGGGTCGGGGAGATTTGGGGCCGCCCTCCACGAACTTGCCTACTGTCACAGGTGTTCTCTGGCAGGGGTAAGTCCGCTAATTACCTCCCCTGTCAAGTTGGAGGCACTAGATGCTACCTGCTTTTCCAGCCCAATCCCAACCTTTCCGCGGCAGCCCACAGTAGAGGAAATCGGGTAAGACATGCGGAGTGTTCCTAGGAGATCCCACGTGCTGCAGACAGAGGACGGAACCTCCCCACACTCAGAATTACGGATCAAGGCCGAGTGGGTGGGGGAGGATTGGGTCCGCCCTCCACGCACCTGCCTACTGTCACAGGTGTTCTCTGGCAGGGGTAAGTCCGCTAATTACCTCCCCTGTCCAGGGGAATGCCCTAGATGCTACTTGCATTTCCAGCCCAACCCCCGCCTTTCCCCGGCAGCCCGCACAAGGGGACACTCGGGGAAGACACGCGGAAGGCTCCTAGGAGATCCCAGGCGCTGAAGACAGAGGTCGGAACACCCCCACAGTCAGAATTCTGGAATGCCGCCGTTGGGTCGGTGAGGTCTGGGGCAGCCATCAATGCAGCTGCCTGGTGTCACATGATTTCCCTGGCATGAGGAATTCCGCTAATACCTCTCCTGTCTAGGGTGAGGCACTAGATGCTACCTGCATTTCCAGCCCAATCCCCGCATTTTCCCTGCAGAGCGCACTAGGAGAAACTCGGGGAATAGACGCGGAGGGCTCCTAGTAGATCCCAGACTCTGCAGACAGAGGACGGAACCTCCCCACACTCAGAATTATGGAACACGACTTGTGGGTGGGGGGAGGTTTGGTGCCGCCCTCCGCGCAACTGTCTGGTGTCACATGTGTCCCCTGGCTGGGGGAAGTCCTCTAACTACCTCCCCTGTCCAGGGGGAGGCACTAGATGCTACCTGCATTTCCAGCCTAACCCCCTCATTTCCCCGTCATACCGCACTAGGAGACACTAGGGGAAGACACGCGGATTGCTCTTAGGCGATCCCAGGTGCTGCAGACAGAGGACAGATAATCCCCAAACTCAGAAATCCGGAACAAGTCCGAGTGGGTGGGGGAGGTTTGGGGCCGCACTCCACGCAGCTGCCTGGTGTCACAAGTGTTCCCTGGCAGTGGGAATTCCGCCAATTTCCTCCCCTGTCCAGGGGTAGTCACTAGATGCTACCTGCATTTCCAGCCCAACCCCTGCATTTTCCCGGCACCCCGCAAAATGATACACTGGGGAAGACACGCGGAGGGCTCTTTGGAGATCCCAGGCGCTGCAGACAGAGGACGGAACCTCCCAACACTCAGAATTCCGGAACGCAGCCGATTGGGTGGGAAATGTTTGGGCCCGGCGTCCACGCAGCTGCCTGGTCTCACAGGTGTTCCCTGGCAGGGGGAATTCCTCTAATTTCCTCCCCTGTCCAGGCGGAGGCACTACATGCTACCTGCTTTTCCAGCACAAATCCCACCTTTCTCCGGCAGTCCGTAAAAGGAGACACTCGGGGAAGACACGCGGATGTCTCCTAGGAAATCCCAGGCACTGCAGACAGAGGTCGGAACATCCCCACAATCAGAAATCTGTAACCCGGCCGTTGGGTCGGGGAGATTTGGGGCCGCCCTCCACGAACCTGCCTACTTTCAAAGGTGTTCTCTGGCAGGGGTAAGTCCGCTAATTACCTCCCCTGTCAAGGTGGAGGCACTAGATGCTACCTGCATTTCCAGCACAATCCCAACATTTCCCCGGCAGCCCACAGTAGAGGAAATCTGGTAAGGCATGCGGAGTGTTCCTAGGAGATCCCAGGTGCTGCAGACAGAGGACGGAACCTCCCCACACTCAGAATTACGGAACACGGCCGAGTGGGTGGGGGAGGTTTGGGGCCGACCTCCACGCAGCTGCCTACTGTCACAGGAGTTCTCTGGGAGGGGTAAGTCCGCTAATTACCTCCCTTTTCCAGGGGGATGCCCTAGATGCTACTTGCATTTCCAGACCAACCCCCGCCTTTCCCCGGCAGCCCGCAAAAGGAGACACTCGGGGAAGACACGCGGAAGGCTCCTAGGAGATCCCAGGCGCTGAAGACAGAGGTCGGAACATCCCCACAGTCAGAATTCTAGAATGCCGCCGTTGGGTCCGGGAGGTCTAGGGCAGCCATCAATGCAGCTGCCTGGTGTCACATGTTTTCCCTGGCATGAGGATTTCCGCTAATACCTCTCCTGTCAAGGGAGAGGCACTTGATGCTACCTCCATTTCCAGGCCAATCCCCGCATTTTCCCTGCAGAGCGCACTAGGAGAACCTCGGGGAATAGACGCGGAGGGCTCCTAGGAGATCCCAGTATCTGCAGAATGAGGACGGAACCTCCCCACACTCAGAATTACGGAACGCGGCCGAGTTTGTGGGAAAGGTTTGGGCCCGCCCTCCAAGAATCTGCCTAGTGTCACAGGTGTTTCCTGGCAGGGGGAGGTCCGATAATTTCCTCCCCTGTCCAGATGAAGTAACCAGATGCTACCTGCATTTCCAGCCCAACCCCTGCATTTTCCCGGCACCACGCAAAATGATACACTGGGGAAGACACGCGGAGGGCTCCTAGGAGATCCCAGGCGCTGCAGACAGTGGATGGAACCTCCCAACACTCAGAATTCCGGAACGCAGCCGATTGGTGTGAAATGATTGGGCCCGGCGTCCACGCAGCTGCCTGGTCTCACAGGTGTTCCCTGGCAGGTGGAATTCCGCTAATTACCTCCCCCGTCCTGGCGGAGGCCCTACATGCTACCTGCTTTTCCAGCACAAAACCCGCCTTTCTCCGGCAGTCCGTAAAAGGAGACACTCAGGGAAGACACGCGGAGTGCTCCTAGGAGATCCCAGGCACTGCAGAGAGAAGACCGAACCTCTCCACACTGAGAAGTCCAGAACTTGGCCGAGTTTGTGGGGGAGGTTTGGGGCCGCCATCCATGAAGCTACATGGTGTCACAGGTGTTCCCGTTCAGGGGGAACTCCGCTAATTGTCTTCCCTGTCCAGGGGGAGGCCCTAGATTCTACCTCCATTTCCAGCCCAAAACCCGCCTTTCCCCGGCAGCTCGCACAAGGAGACACTCGGGGAAGACACGCGGAGTGCTCCTAGGAGATCCCAGGCGCTGCAGACTGAGGACTGAACCTCCCCACACTCCGAATTCTGGAACACGCCCAAGTGGTGGGGGAGGTTTCGGGCCGCCCTCCACGAACCTGCCTAGTGTCACAGGTGTTCCCTGGCAGGGGGAAGTCCGCTAAAAACCTCCCCCGTCTAGGGGGAGGCCCTACATGCTACCTGTATTTGCAGCCCAATCCCCATATTTCCCTGGCAGCCCGCACAAGGAGACACTCGGGGAAGACACGCGGATGGCTCCTAGGAAATCCCAGGCGCTGCAGACAGAGGTCGGAATATCCCCACAATCAGAATTCTGGAACCCAGCCGTTGGGTCGGGGAGATTTGGGGCCGCCCTCCACGAACTTGCCTACTGTCACAGGTGTTCTCTGGCAGGGGTAAGTCCGCTAATTACCTCCCCTGTCAAGTTGGAGGCACTAGATGCTACCTGCTTTTCCAGCCCAATCCCAACCTTTCCGCGGCAGCCCACAGTAGAGGAAATCGGGTAAGACATGCGGAGTGTTCCTAGGAGATCCCACGTGCTGCAGACAGAGGACGGAACCTCCCCACACTCAGAATTACGGATCAAGGCCGAGTGGGTGGGGGAGGATTGGGTCCGCCCTCCACGCACCTGCCTACTGTCACAGGTGTTCTCTGGCAGGGGTAAGTCCGCTAATTACCTCCCCTGTCCAGGGGAATGCCCTAGATGCTACTTGCATTTCCAGCCCAACCCCCGCCTTTCCCCGGCAGCCCGCACAAGGGGACACTCGGGGAAGACACGCGGAAGGCTCCTAGGAGATCCCAGGCGCTGAAGACAGAGGTCGGAACACCCCCACAGTCAGAATTCTGGAATGCCGCCGTTGGGTCGGGGAGGTCTGGGGCAGCCATCAATGCAGCTGCCTGGTGTCACATGATTTCCCTGGCATGAGGAATTCCGCTAATACCTCTCCTGTCTAGGGTGAGGCACTAGATGCTACCTGCATTTCCAGCCCAATCCCCGCATTTTCCCTGCAGAGCGCACTAGGAGAAACTCGGGGAATAGACGCGGAGGGCTCCTAGTAGATCCCAGACTCTGCAGACAGAGGACGGAACCTCCCCACACTCAGAATTATGGAACACGACTTGTGGGTGGGGGGAGGTTTGGTGCCGCCCTCCGCGCAACTGTCTGGTGTCACATGTGTCCCCTGGCTGGGGGAAGTCCTCTAACTACCTCCCCTGTCCAGGGGGAGGCACTAGATGCTACCTGCATTTCCAGCCTAACCCCCTCATTTCCCCGTCATACCGCACTAGGAGACACTAGGGGAAGACACGCGGATTGCTCTTAGGCGATCCCAGGTGCTGCAGACAGAGGACAGATAATCCCCAAACTCAGAAATCCGGAACAAGTCCGAGTGGGTGGGGGAGGTTTGGGGCCGCACTCCACGCAGCTGCCTGGTGTCACAAGTGTTCCCTGGCAGTGGGAATTCCGCCAATTTCCTCCCCTGTCCAGGGGTAGTCACTAGATGCTACCTGCATTTCCAGCCCAACCCCTGCATTTTCCCGGCACCCCGCAAAATGATACACTGGGGAAGACACGCGGAGGGCTCTTTGGAGATCCCAGGCGCTGCAGACAGAGGACGGAACCTCCCAACACTCAGAATTCCGGAACGCAGCCGATTGGGTGGGAAATGTTTGGGCCCGGCGTCCACGCAGCTGCCTGGTCTCACAGGTGTTCCCTGGCAGGGGGAATTCCTCTAATTTCCTCCCCTGTCCAGGCGGAGGCACTACATGCTACCTGCTTTTCCAGCACAAATCCCACCTTTCTCCGGCAGTCCGTAAAAGGAGACACTCGGGGAAGACACGCGGATGTCTCCTAGGAAATCCCAGGCACTGCAGACAGAGGTCGGAACATCCCCACAATCAGAAATCTGTAACCCGGCCGTTGGGTCGGGGAGATTTGGGGCCGCCCTCCACGAACCTGCCTACTTTCAAAGGTGTTCTCTGGCAGGGGTAAGTCCGCTAATTACCTCCCCTGTCAAGGTGGAGGCACTAGATGCTACCTGCATTTCCAGCACAATCCCAACATTTCCCCGGCAGCCCACAGTAGAGGAAATCTGGTAAGGCATGCGGAGTGTTCCTAGGAGATCCCAGGTGCTGCAGACAGAGGACGGAACCTCCCCACACTCAGAATTACGGAACACGGCCGAGTGGGTGGG
Organism: Camelus ferus; assembly: GCF_009834535.1. Taxonomy (NCBI): domain Eukaryota; kingdom Metazoa; phylum Chordata; class Mammalia; order Artiodactyla; family Camelidae; genus Camelus; species Camelus ferus. Next base: position 17,392 of record NW_022587890.1, on the reverse strand, counting down.
GGAGGTTTGGGGCCGACCTCCACGCAGCTGCCTACTGTCACAGGAGTTCTCTGGGAGGGGTAAGTCCGCTAATTACCTCCCTTTTCCAGGGGGATGCCCTAGATGCTACTTGCATTTCCAGACCAACCCCCGCCTTTCCCCGGCAGCCCGCAAAAGGAGACACTCGGGGAAGACACGCGGAAGGCTCCTAGGAGATCCCAGGCGCTGAAGACAGAGGTCGGAACATCCCCACAGTCAGAATTCTAGAATGCCGCCGTTGGGTCCGGGAGGTCTAGGGCAGCCATCAATGCAGCTGCCTGGTGTCACATGTTTTCCCTGGCATGAGGATTTCCGCTAATACCTCTCCTGTCAAGGGAGAGGCACTTGATGCTACCTCCATTTCCAGGCCAATCCCCGCATTTTCCCTGCAGAGCGCACTAGGAGAACCTCGGGGAATAGACGCGGAGGGCTCCTAGGAGATCCCAGTATCTGCAGAATGAGGACGGAACCTCCCCACACTCAGAATTACGGAACGCGGCCGAGTTTGTGGGAAAGGTTTGGGCCCGCCCTCCAAGAATCTGCCTAGTGTCACAGGTGTTTCCTGGCAGGGGGAGGTCCGATAATTTCCTCCCCTGTCCAGATGAAGTAACCAGATGCTACCTGCATTTCCAGCCCAACCCCTGCATTTTCCCGGCACCACGCAAAATGATACACTGGGGAAGACACGCGGAGGGCTCCTAGGAGATCCCAGGCGCTGCAGACAGTGGATGGAACCTCCCAACACTCAGAATTCCGGAACGCAGCCGATTGGTGTGAAATGATTGGGCCCGGCGTCCACGCAGCTGCCTGGTCTCACAGGTGTTCCCTGGCAGGTGGAATTCCGCTAATTACCTCCCCCGTCCTGGCGGAGGCCCTACATGCTACCTGCTTTTCCAGCACAAAACCCGCCTTTCTCCGGCAGTCCGTAAAAGGAGACACTCAGGGAAGACACGCGGAGTGCTCCTAGGAGATCCCAGGCACTGCAGAGAGAAGACCGAACCTCTCCACACTGAGAAGTCCAGAACTTGGCCGAGTTTGTGGGGGAGGTTTGGGGCCGCCATCCATGAAGCTACATGGTGTCACAGGTGTTCCCGTTCAGGGGGAACTCCGCTAATTGTCTTCCCTGTCCAGGGGGAGGCCCTAGATTCTACCTCCATTTCCAGCCCAAAACCCGCCTTTCCCCGGCAGCTCGCACAAGGAGACACTCGGGGAAGACACGCGGAGTGCTCCTAGGAGATCCCAGGCGCTGCAGACTGAGGACTGAACCTCCCCACACTCCGAATTCTGGAACATGCCCAAGTGGTGGGGGAGGTTTCGGGCCGCCCTCCACGAACCTGCCTAGTGTCACAGGTGTTCCCTGGCAGGGGGAAGTCCGCTAAAAACCTCCCCCGTCTAGGGGGAGGCCCTACATGCTACCTGTATTTGCAGCCCAATCCCCATATTTCCCTGGCAGCCCGCACAAGGAGACACTCGGGGAAGACACGCGGATGGCTCCTAGGAAATCCCAGGCGCTGCAGACAGAGGTCGGAATATCCCCACAATCAGAATTCTGGAACCCAGCCGTTGGGTCGGGGAGATTTGGGGCCGCCCTCCACGAACTTGCCTACTGTCACAGGTGTTCTCTGGCAGGGGTAAGTCCGCTAATTACCTCCCCTGTCAAGTTGGAGGCACTAGATGCTACCTGCTTTTCCAGCCCAATCCCAACCTTTCCGCGGCAGCCCACAGTAGAGGAAATCGGGTAAGACATGCGGAGTGTTCCTAGGAGATCCCAGGTGCTGCAGACAGAGGACGGAACCTCCCCACACTCAGAATTACGGATCAAGGCCGAGTGGGTGGGGGAGGATTGGGTCCGCCCTCCACGCACCTGCCTACTGTCACAGGTGTTCTCTGCAGGGGTAAGTCCGCTAATTACCTCCCCTGTCCAGGGGAATGCCCTAGATGCTACTTGCATTTCCAGCCCAACCCCCGCCTTTCCCCGGCAGCCCGCACAAGGAGACACTCGGGGAAGACACGCGGAAGGCTCCTAGGAGATCCCAGGCGCTGAAGACAGAGGTCGGAACACCCCCACAGTCAGAATTCTGGAATGCCGCCGTTGGGTCGGGGAGGTCTGGGGCAGCCATCAATGCAGCTGCCTGGTGTCACATGATTTCCCTGGCATGAGGAATTCCGCTAATACCTCTCCTGTCTAGGGTGAGGCACTAGATGCTACCTGCATTTCCAGCCCAATCCCCGCATTTTCCCTGCAGAGCGCACTAGGAGAAACTCGGGGAATAGACGCGGAGGGCTCCTAGTAGATCCCAGACTCTGCAGACAGAGGACGGAACCTCCCCACACTCAGAATTATGGAACACGACTTGTGGGTGGGGGGAGGTTTGGTGCCGCCCTCCGCGCAACTGTCTGGTGTCACATGTGTCCCCTGGCTGGGGGAAGTCCTCTAACTACCTCCCCTGTCCAGGGGGAGGCAGTAGATGCTACCTGCATTTCCAGCCTAACCCCCTCATTTCCCCGTCATACCACACTAGGAGACACTAGGGGAAGACACGCGGATTGCTCTTAGGCGATCCCAGGTGCTGCAGAAAGAGGACAGATAATCCCCACACTCAGAAATCCGGAACAATTCCGACTGGGTGGGGGAGGTTTGGGGCCGCACTCCACGCAGCTGCCTGGTGTCAAAAGTGTTCCCTGGCAGTGGGAATTCCGCTAATTTCCTCCACTGTCCAGGGGTAGTCACTAGATGCTACCTGCATTTCCAGCCCAACCCCTGCATTTTCCCGGCACCCCGCAAAATGATACACTGGGGAAGACACGCGGAGGGCTCTTTGTAGATCCCAGGCGCTACAGACAGAGGACGGAACCTCCCAACACTCAGAATTCCGGAACGCAGCCGATTGGGTGGGAAATGTTTGGGCCCGGCGTCCACGCAGCTGCCTGGTCTCACAGGTGTTCCCTGGCAGGGGGAATTCCGCTAATACCTCCCCTGTCCAGGCGGAGGCACTACATGCTACCTGCTTTTCCAGCACAAAACCCGCCTTCTCCGGCAGTCCGTAAAAGGAGACACTCGGGGAAGACACGCGGAATGCTCCTAGGAGATAACAGGCACTGCAGAGAGAAAACCGAACCTCTCCACACTGAGAAGTCAGGAACATGGCCGAGTTTGTGGGGGAGGTTTGGGGCCGCCCTCCATGAAGCTAACTGGTGTCACAGGTGTTCCCTTTCAGGGGGAACTCCGCTAATTGCCTTCCCTGTCCAGGGGGAGGCCCTAGATGCTACCTGCATTTCAAGCCCAATACCCTCCTTTCCCCGGCAGCTCGCACAAGGAGATACTAGGGGAAGACACGCGGAGGGCTCCTAGGAGATCCCAGGCGCTGCAGACAGAGGACTGAACCTCCCCACACTCCGAATTCTGGAACACGCCCAAGTGGTGGGGGAGGTTTGGGGCCGCCCTCCACGAACCTGCATAGTGTCACAGGTGTTCCCTGGCAGGTGGAACTCCGCTAAAAACCTCCCCTGTCTAGGGGGAGGCACTACATGCTACCTGTATTTGCAGCCCAATCCCACATTTCCCTGGCAGCCCGCACAAGGAGACACTCGGGGAAGACACACGGACGTCTCCTAGGAAATCCCAGGCGCTGCAGACAGAGGTCGGAACATCCCCACAATCAGAATTCTGGAACGCGTCCGTTGGGTCGGGGAGATTTGGGGCCGCCCTCCACGAACCTGCCTACTGTCACAGGTGTTCTCTGGCAGGGGTAAGTCCGCTAATTACTTCCCCTGTCAAGGTGGAGGCACTAGATGCTACCTGCTTTTCCAGCCCAATCCCAAACTGTCCCCGGCAGCCCAAAGTAGAGAAAATCGGGTAAGACTTGCAGAGTGTTCCTAGGAGATCCCAGGTGCTGCAGACAGAGGACGGAACCTCCCCACACTCAAATTACGGAACACGGCCGAGTGGGTGAGGGAGGTTTGGGGGCCGCACTCGACGCAGCTACCTACTGTCACAGGTGTTCTCTGGCAGGGGTAATTCCGCTAATTTACTCCCCTGTCCAGGGGAATGCCCTAGATGCTACTTGCATTTCCAGCCCAACCCCTGCCTTTCACCGGCAGCCCGCACAAGGAGACACTCGGGGAAGACACGCGGAAGGCTCCTAGGAGATCCCAGGCGCTGAAGACAGAGGTCGGAACATCCCCACAGTCAGAATTCTGGAATGCGGCCGTTGGGTCGGGGAGGTCTGGGGCAGCCATCAATGCAGCTGCCTGGTGTCACATGATTTCCCTGGCATGAGGAATTCCGCTAATTACCTCCCCTGTAAAGGGGGAGGAACGACATGCTACCTGCTTTTCCAGCACAAACCCCGCCTTTCCCCGGCACCCTTCATTATGAGACACTCGGGTAAGATATGCGGAGTGTTCCTGGGAGATCCCACGCACTGCAGAGAGAAGACCGAACCTCCCCACACTCAGATGTCCGGAACGCGGCGTATTTTGTGCGGGAGGTATGGGTCCTACATCCACGAAGCTACCTGGTGTCACAGGTGTTCCCTGGCAGAGGGAAGTCCGCTAATTACATCCACTGTCCAGGGGGAGACACTAGATTCTACCTGCGTTTCCAGTATAACCCCCGCCTTTCCCCGGTAGCCCGCACAAGGAGACACTCGGGAAGACACGCGGAGGGCTCCTATGAGATCCCAGGCGCTGCAGAATGAAGACCGAACCTACCAACACTCAGAATTCCGGAACGCGGCCGAGTTGGTGGGGGAGGTTTGGTGCCGCCCTCCGCGCAACTGTCTGGTGTCACATGTGTTCCCTGGCTGGGGGAAGTCCTCTAACTACCTCCCCTGTCCTGGGGGAGGCACTAGATGCTACCTGCATTTCCAGCCCAAACCCCGCCTTTCCCCGGCATCCCGCACTAGGAGACACTAGGGGAAGACACGCGGATTGCTCTTAGGAGATCCCAGGTCCTGCAGACAGAGGACAGATAATCCCCACACTCAGAAATCCGGAACAAGTCCGAGTGTGTGGGGGAGGTCTGGGGCCGCTCTCCACGCAGCTGCCTGGTGTCACAGGTGTTCCCTTGCAGTGGGAATTCCACTAATTTCCTCCCCTGTCCAGGGGAAGTCACTAGATGCTACCTGCATTTCCAGCCCAACCCCTGCATTTTCCCGGCACCCCGCAAAATGATACACTGGGGAAGACACGCGGAGGGCTCCTAGGAGATCCCAGGCGCTGCAGACAGAGGACGGAACCTCCCAACACTCAGAATTCCAGAACGCAGCCGATTGGGTGGGAAATGTTTGGGCCCGACGTCCACGCAGCTGCCTGGTCTCACAGGTGTTCCCTGGCAGGGGGAATTCCGCTAATTACCCTCCCATGTCCAGGCGGAGGCACTACATGCTACCCTGCTTTTCCAGCACAAAACCCGCATTTCTCCGGCAGTCCGTAAAAGGAGACACTCGAGGAAGACACGCGGAGTGCTCCTAGGAGTTCCCAGGCACTGCAGAGAGAAGACCGAACCTCTCCACATTGAGAAATCCGGAACTTGGCCGAGTTTGAGGGGGAGGTTTGGGGCCGCCCTCCATGAAGCTACCTGGTGTCACAGGTGTTCACATTCAGGGGGAACTCCGCTAATTGCCTTCCCTTTCCAGGGGGAGGCCCTAGATGCTACCTGATTTTCCAGCCCAAAACCCGCCTTTCCCCAGAAGCTTGCACAAGGAGACACTCGGGGAAGACACGCGGAGGGCTCCTAGGAGACCCCAGGCGCTGCAGACAGAGGACTGAACCTCCCCACACTCAGAATTCTGGAACACGCCCAAGTGAGTGGGGGAGGTTTGGGGCCGCACTCCACGAACCTGCCTAGTGTCACAGGAGTTCCCTGGCAGGGTAAAGTCCGCTAAATACCTCCCCTGTCTAGGGGGAGGCACTACATTCTAACTGTACTTCCAGCCCAATCCCCACATTTCCCTGGCAGCCCGAACAAGGAGACACTCGGGGAAGACACGCGGATTGCTCATAGGCAATCCCAGGCGCTGCAGACAGAGGTCGGAATATCCCCACAATCAGAATTCTGGAACCCAGTCCGTTGGGTCGGGGAGATTTGGGGCCGCCCCACGAACTTGCCTACTGTCACCGGTGTTCTCTGGCAGGGGTAAGTCCGCTAATTACCTCCCCTGTCAAGTTGGAAGCACTAGATGCTAAGTGCTTTTCCAGCCCAATCCCAACCTTTCCGCGGCAGCTCACAGTAGAGGAAATCGGGTAAGACATGCGGAGTGTTCCTAGGAGATCCCAGGTGCTGCAGACAGAGGACGGAACCTCCCCACACTCAGAATTACGGATCAAGGCCGAGTGGGTGGGGGAGGATTGGGTCCGCCCTCCACGCACCTGCCTACTTTCACAGGTGTTCTCTGGCAGGGGTAAGTCCGCTAATTACCTCCCCTGTCCAGGGGAATGCCCTAGATGCTACTTGCATTTCCAGCCCAACCCCCGCCTTTCCCCGGCAGCCCGCACAAGGGGACACTCGGGGAAGACACGCGGAAGGCTCCTAGGAGATCCCAGGCGCTGAAGACAGAGGTCGGAACACCCCCACAGTCAGAACTCTGGAATGCCGCCGTTGGGTCGGGGAGGTCTGGGGCAGCCATCAGTGCAGCTGCCTGGTGTCACATGATTTCCCTGGCATGAGGAATTCCGCTAATACCTCTCCTGTCTAGGGTGAGGCACTAGATGCTACCTGCATTTCCAGCCCAATCCCCGCATTTTCCCTGCAGAGCGCACTAGGAGAAACTCGGGGAATAGACGCGGAGGGCTCCTAGTAGATCCCAGTCTCTGCAGACAGAGGACGGAACCTCCCCACACTCAGAATTATGGAACACGACTTGTGGGTGGGGGGAGGTTTGGTGCCGCCCTCCGCGCAACTGTCTGGTGTCACATGTGTCCCCTGGCTGGGGGAAGTCCTCTAACTACCTCCCCTGTCCAGGGGGAGGCACGTAGATGCTACCTGCATTTCCAGCCTAACCCCCTCATTTCCCCGTCATACCGCACTAGGAGAACACTAGGGGAAGACACGCGGATTGCTCTTAGGCGATCCCAGGTGCTGCAGACAGAGGACAGATAATCCCCACACTCAGAAATCCGGAACAAGTCCGAGTGGGTGGGGGAGGTTTGGGGCCGCACTCCACGCAGCTGCCTGGTGTCACAAGTGTTCCCTGGCAGTGGGAATTCCGCTAATTTCCTCCACTGTCCAGGGGTAGTCACTAGATGCTACCTGCATTTCCAGCCCAACCCCTGCATTTTCCCGGCACCACCCGCAAAATGATACACTGGGGAAGACACGCGGAGGGCTCTTTGTAGATCCCAGGTGCTGCAGACAGAGGACGGAACCTCCCAACACTCAGAATTCCGGAACGCAGCCGATTGGGTGGGAAATGTTTGGGCCCGGCGTCCGCGCAGCTGCCTGGTCTCACAGGTGTTCCCTGGCAGGGGGAATTCGCTAATTACCTAGCCTGTCCAGGCGGAGGCACTACATGCTACCTGCTTTTCCAGCACAAAACCCGCCTTTCTCCGGCAGTCCGTAAAAGGAGACACTCGGGGAAGACACGCGGAGTGCTCCTAGGAGATCCCAGGCACTGCAGAGAGAAGACCGAACCTCTCCACACTGAGAAGTCCGGAACTTGGCCGAGTTTGTGGGGGAGGTTTGGGGCCGCCCTCCATAAAGCTTACTGGTGTCACAGGTGTTCCCTTTCAGGGGGAACTCCGCTAATTGCCTTCCCTGTCCAGGGGGAGGCCCTAGATGCTACCTGCATTTCAAGCCCAAAACCCTCCTTTGCCCGGCAGCTCGCACAAGGAGATACTCGGGGAAGACACGCGGAGGGCTCCTAGGAGATCCCAGGCGCTGCAGAAAGAGGACTGAACCTCCCCACACTCCGAATTCTGGAACACGCCCAAGTGGTGGGGGAGGTTTTGGGCCGCCCTCCACGAACCTGCATAGTGTCACAGGTGTTCCCTGGCAGGTGGAACTCCGCTAAAAACCTCCCCTGTCTAGGGGGAGGCACTACATGCTACCTGTATTTGCAGCCCAATCCGCACATTTCCCTGGCAGCCCGCACAAGGAGACACTCGGGGAAGACACACGGACGTCTCCTAGGAAATCCCAGGCGCTGCAGACAGAGGTCGGAACATCCCCACAATCAGAATTCTGGAACGCGTCCGTTGGGTCGGGGAGATTTGGGGCCGCCCTCCACGAACCTGCCTACTGTCACAGGTGTTCTCTGGCAGGGGTAAGTCCGCTAATTACTTCCCCTGTCAAGGTGGAGGCACTAGATGCTACCTGCTTTTCCAGCCCAATCCCAAACTGTCCCCGGCAGCCCAAAGTAGAGAAAATCGGGTAAGACTTGCAGAGTGTTCCTAGGAGATCCCAGGTGCTGCAGACAGAGGACGGAACCTCCCCACACTCAGAATTACGGAACACGGCCGAGTGGGTGAGGGAGGTTTGGGGCCGCCCTCGACGCAGCTACCTACTGTCACAGGTGTTCTCTGGCAGGGGTAATTCCGCTAATTTACTCCCCTGTCCAGGGGAATGCCCTAGATGCTACTTGCATTTCCAGCCCAACCCCCGCCTTTCCCCGGCAGCCCGCACAAGGAGACACTCGGGGAAGACACGCGGAAGGCTCCTAGGAGATCCCAGGCGCTGAAGACAGAGGTCGGAACTTCCCCACAGTCAGAATTCTGGAATGCGGCCGTTGGGTCGGGGAGGTCTGGGGCAGCCATCAATGCAGCTGCCTGGTGTCACATGATTTCCCTGGCATGAGGAATTCCGCTAATTACCTCCCCTGTAAAGGGGGAGGAACGACATGCTACCTGCTTTTCCAGTACAAACCCCGCCTTTCCCCGGCACCCTTCATTATGAGACACTCGGGTAAGATATGCGGAGTGTTCCTGGGAGATCCCACGCACTGCAGAGAGAAGACCGAACCTCCCCACACTCAGATGTCCGGAACGCGGCGTATTTTGTGCGGGAGGTATGGGTCCTACATCCACGAAGCTACCTGGTGTCACAGGTGTTCCCTGGCAGAGGGAAGTCCGCTAATTACATCCACTGTCCAGGGGGAGACACTAGATTCTACCTGCGTTTCCAGTATAACCCCCGCCTTTCCCCGGTAGCCCGCACAAGGAGACACTCGGGAAGACACGCGGAGGGCTCCTATGAGATCCCAGGCGCTGCAGAATGAAGACCGAACCTACCAACACTCAGAATTCCGGAACGCGGCCGAGTTGGTGGGGGAGGTTTGGTGCCGCCCTCCGCGCAACTGTCTGGTGTCACATGTGTTCCCTGGCTGGGGGAAGTCCTCTAACTACCTCCCCTGTCCTGGGGGAGGCACTAGATGCTACCTGCTTTCCAGCCCAAACCCCGCCTTTCCCCGGCATCCCGCACTAGGAGACACTAGGGGAAGACACGCGGATTGCTCTTAGGAGATCCCAGGTCCTGCAGACAGAGGACAGATAATCCCCACACTCAGAAATCCGGAACAAGTCCGAGGGTGTGGGGGAGGTCTGGGGCCGCTCTCCACGCAGCTGCCTGGTGTCACAGGTGTTCCCTTGCAGTGGGAATTCCACTAATTTCCTCCCCTGTCCAGGGGAAGTCACTAGATGCTACCTGCATTTCCAGCCCAACCCCTGCATTTTCCCGGCACCCCGCAAAATGATACACTGGGGAAGACACGCGGAGGGCTCCTAGGAGATCCCAGGCGCTGCAGACAGAGGACGGAACCTCCCAACACTCAGAATTCCGGAACGCAGCCGATTGGGTGGGAAATGTTTGGGCCCGACGTCCACGCAGCTGCCTGGTCTCACAGGTGTTCCCTGGCAGGGGGAATTCCGCTAATTACCTCCCATGTCCAGGCGGAGGCACTACATGCTACCTGCTTTTCCAGCACAAAACCCGCATTTCTCCGGCAGTCCGTAAAAGGAGACACTCGAGGAAGACACGCGGAGTGCTCCTAGGAGTTCCCAGGCACTGCAGAGAGAAGACCGAACCTCTCCACATTGAGAAAGTCCGGAACTTGGCCGAGTTTGAGGGGGAGGTTTGGGGCCGCCCTCCATGAAGCTACCTGGTGTCACAGGTGTTCACATTCAGGGGGAACTCCGCTAATTGCCTTCCCTTTCCATGGGGAGGCCTAGATGCTACCTGATTTTCCAGCCCAAAACCCGCCTTTCCCCAGAAGCTTGCACAAGGAGACACTCGGGGAAGACACGCGGAGGGCTCCTAGGAGACCCCAGGCGCTGCAGACAGAGGACTGAACCTCCCCACACTCAGAATTCTGGAACACGCCCAAGTGAGTGGGGGAGGTTTGGGGCCGCACTCCACGAAACTGCCTAGTGTCACAGGTGTTCCCTGGCAGGGTAAAGTCCGCTAAATACCTCCCCTGTCTAGGGGGAGGCACTACATTCTAACTGTACTTCCAGCCCAATCCCCACATTTCCCTGGCAGCCCGAACAAGGAGACACTCGGGGAAGACACGCGGATTGCTCATAGGCAATCCCAGGCGCTGCAGACAGAGGTCGGAATATCCCCACAATCAGAATTCTGGAACCCGTCCGTTGGGTCGGGGAGATTTGGGGCCGCCCCACGAACTTGCCTACTGTCACCGGTGTTCTCTGGCAGGGGTAAGTCCGCTAATTACCTCCCCTGTCAAGGTGGAGGCACTAGATGCTACCTGCTTTTCCAGCCCAATCCCAAACTTTCCCCGGCAGCCCACAGTAGAGGAAATCGGGTAAGACATGCGGAGTGTTCCTAGGAGATCCCAGGTGCTGCAGACAGAGGACGGAACCTCCCCACACTCAGAATTACGTATCAAGGCCGAGTGGGTGGGGGAGGATTGGGGACGCCCTCCACGCAGCTGCCTACTTTCACAGGTGTTCTCTGGCAGGGGTAAGTCCGCTAATTACCTCCCCTGTCCAGGGGAATGCCCTAGATGCTACTTGCATTTCCAGCCCAACCCCCGCCTTTCCCCGGCAGCCCGCACAAGGAGACACTCGGGAAGACACGCGGAGGGCTCCTATGAGATCCCAGGCGCTGCAGAATGAAGACCGAACCTACCCACACTCAGAATTCCAGAACGCGCCCGAGTTGATGGGGGAGGTTTGGTGCCGCTTTCCGCGCGACTGTCTGGTGTCACATGTGTTCCCTGGCTGGGGGAAGTCCTCTAACTACCTCCCCTGTCCAGGGGGAGTCACTAGATGCTACCTGCATTTCCAGCCCAACCCCAGCCTTTCCCCTGCATCCCGCACTAGGAGACACTAGGGGAAGACACGCGGATTGCTCTTTGTAGATCCCAGGTGCTGCAGACAGAGGACAGATAATCCCCACACTCAGAAATCTGGAACAACTCCGAGTGGGTTGGGGAGGTTTGGGGCCGCTCTCCACGCAGCTGCCTGGTGTCACAAGTGTTCCCTTGCAGTGGGAAGTGCGCTAATTTCCTCCCCTGTCCAGGGGAAGTCACTAGATTCTACCTGCATTTCCAGCCCAACACCCGCATTTTCCCGGCACCCCGCAAAAGGATACACCTGGGAAGACACGCGGAGGGCTCCTAGGAGATCCCAGGCGCTGAAGACAGATGTCGGAACTTCCCCAAGGTCAGAATTCTGGAATGCGGCCGTTGGGTCGGGGAGGTCTGGGGCAGCCATCAATGCAGCTGCCTGGTGTCACATAATTTCCCTGGCATGAGAAATTCCGCTATTACCTCTCCTGTCTAGGGTGAGGCACTAGATGCTGCCTGCATTTCCAGCCCAATCCCCGCATTTCCACTGCAGAGCGCACTAGGAGAAACGAGGGGAATAGACGAGGACGGCTCCTAGGAGATCCCAGTCTCTGCAGACAGAGGACGGAACCTCCCTACACACAGAATTATGGAACACGATTTCTGGGTGGGTGGGAGGAGTTTTGGGGCCGCCCTCCACGAACCTGCCTAGTGTCACATGTGTTCCCTGGCAGGGGGAAGTCCGGTAATTTCCTCCCCTGTCCAGGGGAAGTCACTAGATGCTACCTGCATTTCCAGCCCAACCCCTGCATTTTCCCAGCACCCCGCAAAATTATAACCTGGGGAAGACACGCGGAGAGCTCCTAGGATATCCCAAGCGCTGCAGACAGAGGACGGATCCTCCCAACACTCAGAATTCCGGAACGCAGCCGATTGGGTGGGAAATGTTTGGTCCCGGCGTCCACGCTGCTGCCTGGTCTCACAGGTGTTCCCTGGCAGGGGGAATTCCGCTAATTACCTCCCCTGTCCAGGCGGAGGCACTACATGCTAGCTGCTTTTCCAGCACAAAACCCACCTTTCCCCGGCAGCTGGCACAAGGAGACACTCGGGGAAGACACGCGTAGGGCTCCTAGGAGATCCCAGGCGCTGCAGACAGAGGACTGAACTTCCCCACACTCCGAATTCTGGAACACGCCCAAGTGGTGTGGGAGGTTTGGGGCCACCCTCCACGAACCTGCCTAGTGTCACAGGTGTTCCCTGGCAGGGGGAAGTCCTCTAAAAACCTCCCCTGTCTAGGGGGAGGCACTACATGCTACCTGTATTTGCAGCCCAATCCCCACATTTCCCTGGCAGCCCGCACAAGGAGACACTCGGGGAAGACACGCGGACGGCTCCTAGGAAATCCCAGGCTCTGCAGACAGAGGTACGAACATCCCCACAATCAGAATTCTGGAACACGGCCGTTGGGTCGGGGAGATTTGCGGCAGCCCTCCACGAACCTTCCTACTGTCACAGGTGTTCTCCTGCAGGGGTAAGTCCTCTAATTACCTCCCCTGTCCAGGGGGATGCCCTAGATGCTACTTGCATTTCCAGCCCAACCCCCGCGTTTCCCCGGCAGCTCGCACAAGGAGATACTCGGGGAAGACACGCGGAGAGCTCCTAGGGGATCCCAGGCGCTGAAGACAGAGGTCGGAACATCCCCAAAGTCAGAATTCTGGAATGCGGCCGTTGGGTCGGGGAGGTCTGGGGCAGCCATCAATGCAGCTGCCTGGTGTCACATGATTTCCCTGGCATGAGGAATTCCGCTAATACCTCTCCTGTCTAGGTTGAGGCACGAGATGCTAACTGCATTTCCAGCCCAATCCCCGAATTTCCCCTGCAGAGCGCACTAGGAAAAACTCAGGGAATAGACGTGGAGGGCTCCTAGGAGATCCCTGTCTCTGCAGACAGAGGACGGAACCTCCCCACACTCAGAATTACGGAACACGACTTGTGGGTGGGGGGAATTTTGGGGCCGCCCCCCACGAAACTGCCTAGTGTCACAGGTGTTCCCTGGCAGGGGGAAGTCCGCTAATTACCTCCACTGTCCAGGGGAGGCACTACATTCTACGTGAGTTTCCAGCCCATCCCCCGCCTTTCCCCGGCAGCCCGCAAAATGAGACACTCGGGGGAGACACGCAGAGGGTACCCAGGATGTCCCAATCGCTAAAGACAGAGGACGGAACCTCCCCACACTCAGAATTCCGGAACGCGGCCGAGTTTGTGGGAAAGGTTTGGGCCCGCCCTCCACGCAGCTGCCTGGTGTCACAGGTGTTCCCAGGCAGGGGGAATTCCTCTAATTACATCCCCTGTCCAGGGGGAGGAACTACATGCTACCTGCATTTCCAGCATAAACCCCGCCTTTCCCCGGCATCCCGCATTATGAGACACTCGGGTAAGACATGCGGAGTGTTCCTAGGAGATACCACGCACTGCAGAGAGAAGACCGAACCTCCCCACACTCAGATGTCCGGAACGCGGCGTATTTTGTGCGGGAGGTATGGGTCCTCCATCCACGAAGCTACCTGGTGTCACAGATGTTCCCTTGCAGAGGGAAGTCCGCTAATTACATCCACTGTCCAGGGGGAGGACACTAGATTCTAACTGCATTTCCAGTATAACCCCCGCCTTTCCCCGGTAGCCCGCACAAGGAGACACTCGGGAAGACACGCGGAGGGCTCCTATGAAATCCCAGGCGCTGCAGAAAGAAGACCGAACCTACCCACACTCAGAATTCCGGAACGCGGCCGAGTTGGTGTGGGAGGTTTGGTGCCGCCCTCCGCGCAACTGTCTGGTGTCACATGTGTTCCCTGGCTGGGGGAAGTCCTCTAACTACCTCCCCGGTCCAGGGGGAGGCACTAGATGCTACCTGCATTTCCAGCCCAACCCCCTCATTTCCCCGGCATCCCGCACTAGGAGACACTAGGGGAAGACACGCGGATTGCTCTTAGGAGATCCCAGGTGCTGCAGACAGAGGACAGATAATCCCCACACTCAGAAATCCGGAACAAGTCCGAGTGGGTGGGGGAGGTTTGGGTCCGCTCTCCACGCAGCTGCCTGGTGTCACATGTGTTCCCTGGCAGTGGGAAGTCCGCTAATTTCCTCCCCTGTCCAGGGGAAGTCACTAGATGCTACCTGCATTTCCAGCCCAACCCCTGCATTTTCCCGGCACCCCGCAAAAAGATACACTGGGGAAGACACGCGGAGGGCTCCTAGGAAATCCCAGGCGCTGCAGACAGGGGACGGAACCTCCCAAAACTCAGAATTCTGGAACGCAGCCGATTGGGTGGGAAATATTTGGGCCCGGCGTCCACGCAGCTGCCTGGTCTCACAGGTGTTCCCTGGCAGGGGGAATTCCGCTAATTACCTCCCCTGTCCAGGCGGAGGCACTACATGCTACCTGCTTTTCCAGCACAAAACCCGCATTTCTCCGGCAGTCCGTAAAAGGAGACACTCGGGGAAGACACGCGGAGTGCTCCTAGGAGATTCCAGGCACTGCAGAGAGAAGACCGAACCTCTCCACACTGAGAAGTCCGGAACTTGGCCGAGTTTGTGGGGGATGTTTGGGGCCGCCCTCCATGAAGCTACCTGGTGTCAGAGGTGTTCCCTTTCAGGGGGAACTTCGCTAATTGCCTTCCTTGTCCAGGGGGTGGCCCTAGATGCTATCTGCTTTTCCAGCCCAAAACCCGCCTTTCCCCGGCAGCTCGCACAAGGAGACACTCGGGGAAGACACGCGGAGGGCTCCTAGGATACCCCACGCACTGCAGAGAGAAGACCGAACCTCCACACCCTCAGATGTCCAGAACACGGCGTAGTTTGTGCTGGAGGTTTGGGTCCCCCATCCACGAACCTACCTGGTGTCACAGGTGTTCCATTGCAGAGGGAAGTCCGCTAAATACATCCACTGTCCAGGGGGAGACACTAGATTCTACCTGCGTTTCCAGTCCAACCCCCGCATTTCCCTGGCAGCCCACACAAGGAGACACTCGGGGAAAACACGCGGAGGGCTCCTAGGGAATCCCAGGCGCTGCAGACTGAGGTCGGATCATCCCCACAATCAGAATTCTGGAACCCGGCCGTTGGGTCGGGGAGATTTGTGGCCACCCTCCAAGAACCTGCCTACTGTCACAGGTGTTCTCTGGCAGGGGTAAGTCCGCTAATTACCTCCCCTGTCCAGGGGAATGCCCTAGATTCTACTTGCATTTCCAGCCCAACCCCCGCCTTTCCCCTGCAGCACGCACAAGGAGACACTCGGGGAAGACACGCGGAATTCTCCTAGGAGATCCCAGGCGCTGAAGACAGAGGTCGGAACATCCCCACATTCAGAATTCTGGAATGCGGCCGTTGGGTCGGGTAGGTCTGGGGCAGCCATCAATGCAGCTGCCTGGTGTCACATGTTTTCCCTGGCATGAGGAATTCCGCTAATACCTCTCCTTGTCTAGGGTGAGGCACTAGATTCTACCTGCATTTCCAGCACAATCCCCGCATTTCCCCTGCAGAGCGCACTAGGAGAAACTTGGGGAATAGACGCGGATGGCTCCTAGGAGATCCCAGTCTCTGCAGACAGAGGACGGAACCTCCCCACACTCAGAATTACGGAACACGACTTGTGGGTGGTGGGAGTTTTGGGGCCGCCCTCCACGAACCTGCCTAGTGTGACAGGTGTTCCCTGGCAGGGGGAAGTCCGCTAATTTCCTCCCCTGTCCAGGGGGAGACAGTAGATTCTACCTGCGTTTCCAGCCCAATCCCCGCATTTCCCCGGAAGCCAGCAAAAGGAGACACTCGGGGGAGACACGCGGAGGGTTCCCAGGATGTCCCAAGCGCTGCAGACAGAGGACGGAACCTCCCCACACTCAGAATTCTGGAACGCGGCCGAGTTTGTTGGAAAGGTTTTGGCCAGCCCTCCACGCAGGTGCCTGGGGTCACAGGTGTTCCCTGGCAGGGGGAATTCCGCTAATTACCTCCCCTGTCCAGAGAGAGGAACTACATGCTACCTGATTTTCCAGCACAAACCCCGCATTTCCCCGGCATCCCGTATTAGGAGACACTCGGTTAAGTCTTGCGGAGTGTTCCTAGGAGATCCCACACGCTGCAGAGAGAAGACCGAACCTCCCCACACTCAGATGTCCGGAACGCGGCGGAGTTTGTGCGTGAGGGTTGGGTCCTCCATCCACGAAGCTACCTGGTGTCACAAGTGTTCCCTGGCAGAGGGAAGACCGCTAAATTCATCCACTGTCCAGGGGGAGACACTAGATTCTACCTGCGTTTCCAGTCCAACCCCCGCATTTCCCCGGTAGCCCGCAAAAGGATACACTGGGGAAGACATGCGGAGGGCTCCTAGGAGATCCCAGGCGCTGCAGACAGAGGACGGAACCTCCCAACACTCAGAATTCCGGAACGCAGCCGATTGGGTGGGGGAGGTTTGGGACCGCCCTCCATGAAGCTACCTGGTGTCACAGGTTTTCCCTTTCAGGGGGAACTCCGCTAATTGCCTTCCCTGTCCAGGAGTGTGCCCTAGATGCTACCAGCTTTTCCAGCCCAAAACCCGCCTATCCCCTGCAGCTCGCACAAGGAGATACTCGGGGAATACACGCGGAGTGCTCCTAGGAGTTCCTAGGCGCTGCAGACAGAGGACTGAACCTCCCCACACTCAGAATTCTGGAACACACCCATGTGGGTGGGGGAGATTTGGGGCCACCCACCACGAACCTGCCTAGTGTCACAGGTGTTTCCTGGCTGGGTGAATTCCGTTAATTACCTCCCCTGTCTAGGGGGAGGCACTACATTCTACCTGTACTTCCAGCCCAATCCCCACATTTCCCTGGCAGCCCGCACAAGGAGACACTCGGGGAAGACACGCGGACGGCTCCTAGGAAATCCCAGGCGCTGCAGACAGAGGTCAAATCATCCCCACAATCAGAATTCTGGAACCCGGCCGTTGGGTCGGGGAGATTTGGCGCCGCCATCCACGAACCTGCCTACTGTCACAGGTGTTCTCTGGCAGGGTTAAGTCCGCTAATTACCTCCCATGTCAAGGTGGAGGCACTACATTCTACCTGCTTTTCCAGTCCACCCCAACCTTTCCCGGCAGC
>NW_022587889.1:0-37710 GCF_009834535.1 Camelus ferus | reverse complement strand
GCAAAGTCAGAATCACGGAACACGGCCGAGTGTGTGAGGGAGGGTTGGGGCCTCCCTCCACGCAGCTGCCTGGTGTCACAGGTGTTGCCCTGGCAGGAGGAAGTCCGCTAATTCCCTTTCCCAGTCCAGGGGGAGGGCACTAGATTTAACTACTGCATTTCCAGCACAACCCCGTCATTTCGCCATCAGCCCATACAAGGGGACACTCTGGGAAGGACACACGGACGGCTCCTAGGAGATCCCAAGTGCTGCAGACTGAAGACGGAACATCCCCAACTCAGAATTCTGGAACACGGTCGAGTATGTTGGGGAGGTTTAGGGCCAACTTCCACGCAGCTGTCAGGTGTCACAGGTGTTGCCTGGTAGGGGGAAGTCCGCTAATTAACTCCCCTTTGCAGGGGGAGTCACTAGATGCTACCTGCATTTCCAGCCCAACCCCCGCCTTTCCCCGGCATCCCGCACTAAGAGACACCAGGGGAAGACACGCGGAAGGCTCCTAGGAGAACCCAGTCGCTGCAGACAGAAGACGGAACCTCCCCAGACTCAGAATTCCGGATCATGGCCTAGTGTGTGGGGGAGGATTGGGGCCGCACTCCACGCAGCTGCCTGGTGTCACAGGTGTTGCCTTGCAGGGGGAAGTCCGCTAATTACCTCCCCTGTCCAGGGGTAGGCACTAGATGCTACCTGCATTTCCAGCCCAACCTCCGCATTTCCCCGGCAGCCCGCACTAGGAGACACTCGGGGAAGACACGCGGATGGCTCCTAGGAGATCCCAGGCGCTGCAGACAGAAGACGGAACCTCCCCACACTCAGAAATCCGGAACACGGCCGAGTGTGTCGGGGAGGTTTCGGGCCACCCTCCACGCAGGTGCCTGGTATCACAGGTGTTGCTTAGCAGGGAGAAGTCCGCTAATTACCTCCCCTGTCCAGGGGTAGGCACTAGATGCTACCTGCATTTCCAGCCCAACCCCCGCATTTCCCCGGCAGCCCGCACTAGGAGACACTCAGGAAAGAAACACGGACGGCTCCTAGGAGATCTCAGGCGCTGCAGACAGAAGACGATACTTCCCCACAGTCAGAATTCCGGAACACGGCCGAGTGTGTCGGGGAGGTTTGGGGTCTCCCTGCACTCAGCTGCTAGGTGTCACAGGTGTTGCGTGGCAGGGAGAAGTCCGCTAATTATATCCTCTGTCCAAGGGGATTCACTAGATTCTTCCTGCATTTCCAGCACAACTCCCGCATTTCCCCGGCATCCCGCACTAGGATACACTCGGGGAAGAAACGCGGAGGGCTCCTAGGAGATCCAAGGCGCTGCAGACAGAAGACGGAACCTCCCCACACTCAGAATTCCGGAACACGGCCTAGTGAGTGGGGGATATTTGAGGCCGCACTCCACGCAGCTGCCTGGTGTCACAGTTATTTCATGGCAGGGGGAATTCCGCTAATTTCGTCCCCTGTCAAGGGGTAGGCAAGGGATGCTACCTGAATTTCCAGCACAAACCACGCCTTTCCCCGGCAGCCCGCACTATGAGAAACTCAGGGAAGAGAGGCGGAGTGATCCAGGAGTTCTCAGGCGCTGCAGACAAAAGACGGAACATCCCAACACTCAGAATTCCGGAACACATCCGATAGTGTGGGGAAGTTTGGGGCCAACCTCCACGTAGCTACCAGGGGTCACAGGTGTTGCCTGACTGGGGGAAGTACGCCAATAACCTCCCCAGTCCAGGGGGAGGCAGTAGATTCTACCTGCATTTGCAGCCCAACCCCCGCCTTTCCCCGGCATCCCGCACTAAGAAACACCAGGGGAAGACACGCGGAGGGCTTCTAGGTGATCCCAGGTACTGCAGACAGAAGACGGAACCTCCCCACAATCAGAATTCCGGAACACGGCCGAGTGTGTGGGGGAGGTTTGGGGCCTCCCTCCACGCAGCAGCCTTGTGTCACAGGTGTTGCCTGGCAGGGGGAATTCCGCCAATTACCTCCCCTGTCCAGGGGGAGGCACTAGATTCTACCTACATTTCCAGCACAACCCCGTCATTTCGCCGTCAGCCCATACAAGGGGACATTCGGGGAAGAGAGGCGGAGGGCTCCAGGAGTTAACAGGAGCTACAGACAAAAGACGGAACATCCCCCCACTCAGAATTCCGGAACACAGTCGAGTATGTCGGGGAGGTTTAGGGCCAAACTCCACGCAGCTGCCTGGAGTCACAGGTGTTGCCTGGTAGGGGGAAGTCCGCTAATTAACTCCCCTGTCCAGGGGGAGTCACTAGATGCTACCTGCATTTCCAGCCCAACCCCCGCCTTTCCCTGGCATCCCGCACAAAGAGACAATAGGGGAAGACACGAGGAGGGCTCCTAGGAGATAACAGGCGCTGCAGACAGAAGGCGGAACCTCCCCACACTCATAAAACAGGAACACGGCCGAGTGTGAGGGGGAGGTTTGGGGCCGCTCTCCACGAAGCTGCCTGGTGTTATAGGTGTTGCTTGGCAGGGGGAATTCCGCTAATTACGTCCCCCGTTCAGCTGGAGGCACTAGGTGCTACCTGAATTTCCAGTCAAACCCCCACTTTTCCCCAGCAGCCCGCACTAGGAAACAATTGGGGAAGACACGCGGAATGCTCCTAGGAGATCCCAGGCGCTGCAGACAGAAGACGGAACCTCCCCAGACTCAGAATTCCGGATCATGGCCTAGTGTGTGGGGGAGGATTGGAGCCGCACTCCATGCAGCTGCCTGGTGTCACAGGTGTTGCCTGGCAGGGGGAAGTCCGCTAATTACCTCCCCTGTCCAGGTGGAGGCACTAGATGCTACCTGCATTTCCAGCCCAACCCCCGCATTTCCCCGGCAGCCTGCACTAGGAGACACTCAGGAAAGAAACACGGACGGCTCCTAGGAGATCTCAGGAGCTGCAGACAGAAGACGATACCTCCCCACTGTCAGAATTCCGGAACACGTCCGAGTGTGTCGGGGAGGTTTGGAGACTCCCTGCACGCAGCTCCCCGGTGTCACAGGTGTTGCGTGCCAGGGAGAAGTCCGCTAATTATATCCTCTGTCCAAGGGGAGTCACTAGATTCTTACTGCATTTCCAGCACAACTTCCGCATTTCCCCGGCAGCCCGCACAAAAATACACTCGGGGAAGTCACGTGGATGGCTCCTAGTAGATCCTAGACACTGCACACAGAAGACGGAACCTCCCCAGACTCAGAATTCCGGATCATGGCCTAGTGTGTTTGGAGGATTTTGGCAGCCCTCCACGCAGCTGTCTGCTGTCACAGGTGTTGCCTGGCAGGGGGAATTCCGCTAATTACCTCCCCTGTCCAGGGGGAGGCACTAGTTTCTACCGGCATTTCCATCCCAACACCCGCATTTCCCTGGCAGCCCGCACTAGGAGACACTCGGGCAAGACATGCAGACGGCTCCTAGGAGATCTCAGGTGCTGCAGACAGAATACGGAACCTCCGCAAAGTCAGAATCACGGAACACGGCCGAGTGTGTGAGGGAGGGTTGGGGCCTCCCTCCACGCAGCTGCCTGGTGTCACAGGTGTTGCCTGGCAGGAGGAAGTCCGCTAATTACCTTCCCAGTCCAGGGGGAGGCACTAGATTCTAACTGCATTTCCAGCACAACCCCGTCATTTCGCCGTCAGCCCATACAAGGGGACACTCGGGGAAGACACAAGGACGGCTCCTAGGAGATCCCAAGTGCTGCAGACTGAAGACGGAACATCCCCAACTCAGAATTCTGGAACACAGTCGAGTATGTTGGGGAGGTTTAGGGCCAACTTCCACGCAGCTGTCAGGTGTCACAGGTGTTGCCTGGTAGGGGGAAGTCCGCTAATTAACTCCCCTGTGCAGGGGGAGTCACTAGATGCTACCTGCATTTCCAGCCCAACCCCCACCTTTCCCTGGCATCCCGCACAAAGAGACAATAGGGGAAGACACGCAGAGGGCTCCTAGGAGATAACAGGCGCTGCAGACAGAAGACGGAACCTCCCCACACTCATAATACCGGAACACGGCCGAGTGTGTGGGGGAGGTTTGGGGCCGCCCCCCACGAAGCTGCCTGGTGTTATAGGTGTTGCTTGGCAGGGGGAAGTCCGCTAAATACGTCCCCTGTTCAGCTGGAGGCACTAGGTGCTACCTGAATTTCCAGCCAAACCCCCACATTTCCCCGGCAGCCCGCACTAGGAAACACTCGGGGAAGACTCGCGGAGTGCTCCTAGTAGATCCCAGGCGCTGCAGACAGAAGACGAAACCTCCCCACACTCAGAATTACAGAACACGGCCTAGGGAGTGGGGGATGTTTGAGGCCGCATTCCACGCAGCTGCCTGGTGTCACAGGTGTTTCATGACAGGGGGAATTCCGCTAATTTACTCCCTTGTCAAGGGGGAGGCAAGAGATGCTACCTGCATTTCCAGCACAAACCCCGTCTTTCCCCGGAAGCCCGCACTAGGAGAAACTCGGGGAAGAGAGGCGGAGTGTTCCAGGAGTTCTCAGGCGCTGCAGACAAAAGACGGAACATCCGCACACTCAGAATTCTGGAACACGGCCGAGTATTTCGGGGAGGTTTAGGGCCACCCTCCACGCAGCTGCCTGGTGTCACAGGTTGTTGCCTGACAGGGGGAAGTCCGCTAATTACCTCCCCTGTCCAGGGGGAGGCACTTGATGCTACCTGCATTTCCAGCCCAACCCCCGCATTTCCCCGGCATCCCGCACTAACAGACACTAGGGGAAGACACGCGGCTGGCTCCTAGGAGATCCCAGGCCCTGCAGACTGAAGACGGAACCTCCCAACACTCAGAATTCCGGAACACATCCGATAGTGTGGGGAAGTTTGGGGCCAACCTCCACGCAGCTGCCAGGGGTCACAGGTGTTGCCTGACAAGTGGAAGTACGCTAATAACCTCCCCAGTCCAGGGGTAGGCAGTAGATGCTACCTGCATTTTCAGCCCAACCCCCGCCTTTCCCCGGCATCCCGCACTAAGAGACACCAGGGGAAGACACGCGGAAGGCTCCTAGGTGATCCCAGGCACTGCAGACAGAAGACGGAACCTCCCCACAATCAGAATTCCGGAACACGGCCGAGTGTGTGGGGGAGGTTTGGGACCAACCTCCACGCAGCTGCCTGGTGTCACAGGTTTTGCCTTGCAGGGGGAATTCCGCTAATTACCTCCCCTGTCCAGGGAGAGGCACTAGATTGTACCTGCATTTCCAGGCCTACCCCTGCCTTTCGCCGTAAGCCCGCAATAAGAGACACTCGGGGAATACACGCAGAGGGCTCCTAAGAGATCCCAGGCGCTGCAGACTGAAGACGCAAACTCCCCAAACTCAGAATTCCGCAACAAGGCCGAGTGTGTGAGGGAGGTTTGGGGCAGACTTCCTGCAGCTGTCAGGGGTCACAGGTGTTGCCTGGCAGGCGGAATTCCGCTAATTTCCTCCCCTGTCCAGGGGCAGGTACTAGATGCTACCTGCTTTTCCAGCACAACCCCCGCATTTCCCTGTCATCACGCACAAAGAGACACAAGTTGAAGACACGCGGAAGGCTCTTAGGAGATCCCAATCGCTGCAGACAGAAGACGGAACCTCCCCAGACTCAGAATTCCGGATCATGGCCTAGTGTGTGGGGGAGGATTGGGGCCGCACTCCACGCAGCTGCCTGGTGTCACAGGTGTTGCCTTGCAGGGGGAAGTCCGCTAATTACCTCCCCTGTCCAGGTGGAGGCACTAGATGCTACCTGCATTTCCAGCCCCACCCCCGCATTTCCCCGGCAGCCCGCACTAGGAGACACTCGGGGAAGACACGCGGAGGGCTCCTAGGAGATCCCAGGCGCTGCAGACAGAAGACGGAACCTCCCCACACTCAGAAATCCGGAACACGGCCGAGTGTGTCGGGGAGGTTTCGGGCCACCCCCCACGAAGGTGCCTGGTATCACAGGTGTTGCTTAGCAGGGAGAAGTCCGCTAATTACCTCCCCTGTCCAGGGGTAGGCACTAGATGCTACCTGCATTTCCAGCACAACCCCCACATTTCCCCGGCAGCCCGCACTAGGAGACACTCAGGAAAGAAACACGGACGGCTCCTAGGAGATCTCAGGCGCTGCAGACAGAAGACGATACTTCCCCACAGTCAGAATTCCGGAACACGGCCGAGTGTGTCGGGGAGGTTTGGAGTCTCCCTGCACTCAGCTGCTAGGTGTCACAGGTGTTGCGTGGCAGGGAGAAGTCCGCTAATTATATCCTCTGTCCAAGGGGATTCACTAGATTCTTCCTGAATTTCCAGCACAACTCCCGCATTTCCCCGGCATCCCGCACTAGGGGACACTCGGGGAAGACACGCGGCGGGCTCCTAGGAGATCCCAGGCGCTGCAGACTGAAGACGGAACCTCCCCACACTCAGAATTCCGGAACATGGCCTAGTGAGTGGGGGATATTTGAGGCCTCACTCCACGCAGCTGCCTGGTGTCACAGGTGTTTCATGGCATGGGGAATTCCGCTAATTTCCTCCCCTGTCAAAGGGGAGGCAAGAGATGCTACCTGCATTTCCAGCACAAACCCCGCCTTTCCCCGGAAGCCCGCACTAGGAGAAACTCAGGGAAGAGAGGCGGAGTGATCCAGGAGTTCTCAGGTGCTGCAGACAAAAGACGGAACATCCCCACACTCAGAATTCCGGAACACGGCCGAGTATTTCGGGGAGGTTTAGGGCCACCCTCCACGCAGCTGCCTGGTGTCACAGTTGTTGCCTGACAGGGGGAAGTCCGCTAATTACATCCCCTGTCCAGGGGGAGGCACTTGATGCTACCTGCATTTCCAGACCAACCCCCGCAATTCCCCGGCATCCCGCACTAATAGACACTAGGGGAAGACACGCGGCGGGCTCCTAGGAGATCCCAGGCCCTGCAGACTGAAGACGGAACCTCCCAACACTCAGAATTCCGGAACACATCCGATAGTGTGGGGAAGTTTGGGGCCAACCACCACGCAGCTGCCAGGGGTCACAGGTGTTGCCTGACAGGGGGAAGTACGCTAATAACCTCCCCAGTCCAGGAGGAGGCAGTAGATGCTACCTGCATTTCCAGCCCAACCCCCGCCTTTCCCCGACTTCCCGCACTAAGAGACACCAGGGGAAGACACGCGGTGGGCTCCTAGATGATCCCAGGCACTGCAGACAGAAGTCGGAACCTCCCCACAATCAGAATTCCGGAACACGGCCGAGTGTGTGGGGGAGGTTGTGGCCTCCCTCCACGCAGCTGCCTGGTGTCACAGGTGTTGCCTGGCATGGGGAAGTCCGCTAATTACCTCCCCTGTCAAGGGGGAGGCACTAGATGCTACCTGCATTTCCAGGACAAACCCCGCCTTTCCCCGGCAGCCCGCACTAGGCGAAACGGGAAGAGAGGCGGAGTGTTCCAGGTGTTCCCAGGCGCTGCAGACAGAAGACGGAACATCCCCACACTCAGAATTTCGGAACACGGCCGAGTATGTCGGGGAGGTTTAGGACCAAAATCCACGCAGCTGCCTGGTGTCACAGTTGTTGCCTGGCAGGGGGAAGTCCGCTAATTACCTCCCCGGTCCAGGGGGAGGCACTTGATGCTACCTGCATTTCCAGCCCAACCCCCGCATTTCCCCGGCATCCCGCCCTAAGAGACACTAGGGGAAGACACGCGGTGGGCTCCTAGGAGATCCCAGGCGCTGCAGATTGAAGACGGAACATCCCAACACTCAGAATTCCGGAACACATCCGATAGTGTGTGGAAGTTTGGGGCCAACTCGCACGCAGCTGCCAGGGGTTACATGTGTTGCCTGACAGGGGGAATTCCGCCAATTACCTCCCCATTCCAGGGGGAGGTACTAGATGCTACCTGAATTTCCAGCCCAACCCCCGTCTATCGCCAGAATCCCGCACTAAGAGACACTAGGGGAAGACACGCGGAGGGCTCCTAGGTGATCCCAGGCACCGCAGACAGAAGACGGGAACTCCCAATAATCAGAATTCCGGAACACGGCCGAGTGTGTAGGGGAGGTTTGGGACCAAACACCACGCAGCTGCCTGGTGGCACAGGTTTTGCCTTGCAGGGGGAATTCCGCTAATTACCTCCCCTGTCCAGGGAGAGTCACTAGATGGTACCTGCATTTCAAGGCCTACCGCTGCCTTTCGCCGTAAGCCCGCAATATGAGACACACGGGGAATACACGCGAATGGCTCCCAGGAGATCCCAGGCGCTGCAGACTGAAGACGCAAACTCCCCAAACTCAGAATACCGCATCAAGGCCGAGTGTGTGAGGGAGGTTTGGCGCAGAAATCCATGCAGCTGTCAGGTGTCACAGGTGTTGCCTGGCAGGGGGAATTCCGCTAATTTCCTCCCCTGTCCAGGGGCAGGTACTAGATGCTACCTGCTTTTCCAGCACAACCCCCGCATTTCCCCGTCATCCCGCACAAAGAGACACAAGTTGAAGACACGCGGAAGGCTCCTAGGAGATCCCAGGCGCAGCTGACAGAAGACAGAACCTCCCCAGACTCAGAATTCCGGATCATGGCCTAGTGTGTGGGGGAGGATTGGGGACGCACTCCACGCAGCTGCCTGGTGTCACACGTGTTGCCTGGCAGGGGGAAGTCTGCTAATTACCTCCCCATTCCAAGTGGAGGCACTAGATTCTACCTGCATTTCCAGCCCAACCCCCGCATTTCCCCTGCAGACCGCACTAGGAGACACTCGGGGAAGACACGCGGAGGGCTCCTAGGAGATCCCAGGCGCTGCAGACAGAAGACGGAACCTCCCCACACTCAGAAATCCGGAACACGTCCGAGTGTGTCGGGGAGGTTTGGGGCCACACTCCACGCAGGTGCCTGGTATCACAGGTGTTGCCTAGCAGGGAGAAGTCCGCTAATTACCTCCCCTGTCCAGGGGTAGGCACTAAATGCTACCTGCATTTCCAGCCCAACCCCCGCATTTCCCCAGCAGCCCGCACTAGAATACACTCGGGGAAGACACGTGGATGGCTCTTAGTAGATCCCAGACACTGCAGAAAGAAGACGGATCCTCCCAACACTCAGAATTCTGGAACACGGCCGAGTGTGTGGGGAGGTTTTTGGCAGCCCTCCACGCAGGTGTCTGGTGTCAAAGGTTTTGCCTGGCTGGGGGAATTCCGCTAATTTCCTCCCCTGTCAAGGGGGAGGCAAGAGATGCTACCTGCATTTCCAGACCAACCCCCGCAATTCCCCGGCATCCTGCACTAATAGACACTAGGGGAAGACACGTGGCGGGCTCCTAGGAGATCCCAGGCCCTGCAGACTGAAGACGGAACCTCCCAACACTCAGAATTCCGGAACACATCCGATAGTGTGGGGAAGTTTGGGGCCAACCACCACGCAGCTGCCAGGGGTCACAGGTGTTGCCTGACAGGGGGAAGTACGCTAATAACCTCCCCAGCCCAGGAGGAGGCAGTAGATGCTACCTGCATTTCCAGCCCAACCCCCGCCTTTCCCCGACATCCCGCACTAAGAGACACCGGGGGAAGACACGCGGTGGGCTCCTAGATGATCCCAGGCACTGCAGACAGAAGTCGGAACCTCCCCACAATCAGAATTCCGGAACACGGCCGTGTGTGTGGGGGAGGTTTGGGACCAACCTCCAAGCAGCTTCCTGGTGTCACAGGTTTTGCCTTGCAGGGGGAATTCCGCTAATTTCCTCCCCTGTCCAGGGGCAGGTACTAGATGCTACCTGCTTTTCCAGCACAACCCCCGCCTTTCCCCGTCATCCCGCACAAAGAGACAAAAGTTGAAGACACGCAGAAGGCTCCTAGGAGATCCCAGGCGCTGCAGACAGAAGACGGAACCTCCCCAGGCTCAGAATTCCGGATCATGGCCGAGTGTTTGGGGGAGTATTGGGGCCGCAATCCACGCAGCTGCCTGGTGTCACAGGTGTTGCCTGGCAGGGCGAAGTCCGCTAATTACCTCCCCTGTCCAGGTGGAGGCACTAGATTCTACCTGCATTTCCAGCCCAACCCCCACATTTCCCCGGCAGCCGGCACTAGGAGACACTCGAGGAAGACACGCGGAGGGCTCTTAGGAGATCCCAGGCACTGCAGACAGAAGATGTAAACTCCACACACTCAGAATTCCGGAACACGGCCGAGTGTGTGGGGGAGATTTGGGGCAGAACTCCACGCAGCTGCCTGGTGTCACAGGTGTTGAATGGCAGGGGGAATTCTGCTAATTACCTGCCCTGTCAAGGGTGAGGCACTACATGCTACCTGCATGTCCAGCCCATCCCCGCATTTCCCTGGAAACCCGCACACGGAGACACTCGGGGAAGACACGTGGAGTGCTCCTAGGAGATCCCAGGCGCTGCAAACAGACGACGGAACCTCCCCACACTCAGAATTCCGGAACACGGCTGAGTGTGTGCGAGAGGGTTGGGGCCGAACTCCACGCAGGTGCCTGGTGTCACAGGTGTTGCCTGACAGGGGGAAGTCCGCTAATTACCTCCCCGGTCCAGGGGGAGGCACTTGATGCTACCTGTATTTCCAGCCCAACGCCCGAATTTCCCCGGCACCCCGCACTAATAGACACTAGGGGAAGACACGCGGCGGGCTCCTAGGAGATACCAGGCGCTGCAGACTGAAGACGGAACCTCCCCACACTCAGAATTCCGGAAGAAATCCGATAGAGTGGGAAGTTTGGGGCCAACCTCCACCCAGCTGCCAGGGGTCACAGGTGTTGCCTGGCAGGGGGAAGTCATCTAATTACCTCCACTGTCCAGGGTGAGGCACTAGATGCTACCTGCATTTCCAGGCCTAACCCTGCCCTTCGCCGTAAGCCCGCAATAAGAGAAACTCGGGGAAGACACGCGGAATTCTCCTAGGAGATCCCAGGCCCTTCAGATTGAAGACGCAAACTCCCCAAACTCAGAATTCCGCAACAAGGCCGAGTGTGTGAGGGAGGTTTGGCGCAGACTTCCATGCAGCTGTCAGGTGTCACAGGTTTTGCCTCGCAGGGGGAATTCCGCTAATTACCTCCCATGTCCAGGGGGAGGCACTAGTTTCTACCTGCATTTCCAGCCCAACCCCTGCATTTCCCTGGCATCCCGCACTAGGAAACACTCGGGGAAGACATGCGGACGGCTCCAAGAGATCTCAGGTGCTGCAGACAGAAGACGGAACCTCCCCAGACTCAGAATTCCGGATCATGGCCTAGTGTGCTTGGAGGATTTTGGCAGCCCTCCACGCAGCTGTCTGCTGTCACAGGTGTTGCCTGGCAGGGGGAATTCCGCTAATTACCTCCCCTGTCCAGGGGGAGGCACTAGTTTCTACCTGCATTTCCATCCCAACACCCGCATTTCCCTGGCAGCCCGCACTAGGAGACACTCGGGCAAGACATGCAGACGGCTCCTAGGAGATCTCAGGTGCTGCAGACAGAATACGGAACCTCCGCAAAGTCAGAATCACGGAACACGGCTGAGTGTGTGAGGGAGGGTTGGGGCCTCCCTCCACGCAGCTTCCTGGTGTCACAGGTGTTGCCTGGCAGGAGGAAGTCCGCTAATTACCTTCCCAGTCCAGGGGGAGGCACTAGATTCTAACTGCATTTCCAGCACAACCCCGTCATTTCGCCATCAGCCCATACAAGGGGACACTCGGGGAAGACACAAGGACGGCTCCTAGGAGATCCCAAGTGCTGCAGACTGAAGACGGAACATCCCCAACTCAGAATTCTGGAACACGGTCGAGTATGTTGGGGAGGTTTAGGGCCAACTTCCACGCAGCTGTCAGGTGTCACAGGTGTTGCCTGGTAGGGGGAAGTCCGCTAATTAACTCCCCTGTGCAGGGGGAGTCACTAGATGCTACCTGCATTTCCAGCCCAACCCCCGCCTTTCCCTGGCATCCCGCACAAAGAGACAATAGGGGAAGACACGCAGAGGGCTCCTAGGAGATAACAGGCGAAGCAGACAGAAGACGGAACCTCCCCACACTCATAATACCGGAACACGGCCGAGTGTGTGGGGGAGGTTTGGGGCCGCCCCCCACGAAGCTGCCTGGTGTTATAGGTGTTGCTTGGCAGGGGGAAGTCCGCTAAATACGTCCCCTGTTCAGCTGGAGGCACTAGGTGCTACCTGAATTTCCAGCCAAACCCCCACATTTCCCCAGCAGCCCGCACTAGGAAACACTCGGGGAAGACTCGCGGAGTGCTCCTAGTAGATCCCAGGCGCTGCAGACAGAAGACGAAACCTCCCCACACTCAGAATTACAGAACACGGCCTAGGGAGTGGGGGATGTTTGAGGCCGCATTCCACGCAGCTGCCTGGTGTCACAGGTGTTTCATGACAGGGGGAATTCCGCTAATTTACTCCCTTGTCAAGGGGGAGGCAAGAGATGCTACCTGCATTTCCAGCACAAACCCCGTCTTTCCCCAGAAGCCCGCACTAGGAGAAACTCGGGGAAGAGAGGCGGAGTGTTCCAGGAGTTCTCAGGCGCTGCAGACAAAAGACGGAACAACCGCACACTCAGAATTCTGGAACACGGCCGAGTATTTCGGGGAGGTTTAGGGCCACCCTCCACGCAGCTGCCTGGTGTCACAGGTGTTGCCTGACAGGGGGAAGTCCGCTAATTACCTCCCCTGTCCAGGGGGAGGCACTTGATGCTACCTGCATTTCCAGCCCAACCCCCGCATTTCCCTGGCATCCCGCACTAATAGACACTAGGGGAAGACACGCGGCTGGCTCCTAGGAGATCCCAGGCCCTGCAGACTGAAGACGGAACCTCCCAACACTCAGAATTCCGGAACACATCCGATAGTGTGGGGAAGTTTGGGGCCAACCTCCACGCAGCTGCCAGGGGTCACAGGTGTTGCCTGACAAGTGGAAGTACGCTAATAACCTCCCCAGTCCAGGGGTAGGCAGTAGATGCTACCTGCATTTTCAGCCCAACCCCCGCCTTTCCACGGCATCCCGCACTAAGAGACACCAGGGGAAGACACGCGGAAGGCTCCTAGGTGATCCCAGGCACTGCAGACAGAAGACGGAACCTCCCCACAATCAGAATTCCGGAACACGGCCGAGTGTGTGGGGGAGGTTTGGGACCAACCTCCACGCAGCTGCCTGGTGTCACAGGTTTTGCCTTGCAGGGGGAATTCCGCTAATTACCTCCCCTGTCCAGGGAGAGGCACTAGATTGTACCTGCATTTCCAGGCCTACCCCTGCCTTTCGCCGTAAGCCCGCAATAAGAGACACTCGGGGAATACACGCAGAGGGCTCCTAGGAGATCCCAGGCGCTGCAGACTGAAGACGCAAACTCCCCAAACTCAGAATTCCGCAACAAGGCCGAGTGTGTTAGGGAGGTTTGGGGCAGACTTCCTGCAGCTGTCAGGGGTCACAGGTGTTGCCTGGCAGGCGGAATTCCGCTAATTTCCTCCCCTGTCCAGGGGCAGGTACTAGATGCTACCTGCTTTTCCAGCACAACCCCCGCATTTCCCCGTCATCCCGCACAAAGAGACACAAGTTGAAGACACGCAGAATGCTCTTAGGAGATCCCAGTCGCTGCAGACAGAAGACGGAACCTCCCCAGACTCAGAATTCCGGATCATGGCCTAGTGTGTGGGGGAGGATTGGGGCCGCACTCCACGCAGCTGCCTGGTGTCACAGGTGTTGCCTTGCAGGGGGAAGTCTGCTAATTACCTCCCCTGTCCAGGTGGAGGCACTGGATGCTACCTGCATTTCCAGCCCCACCCCCGCATTTTCCCGGCAGCCCGCACTAGGAGACACTCGGGGAAGACACGCGGATGGCTCCTAGGAGATCCCAGGCACTGCAGACAGAAGACGGAACCTCCCCACACTCAGAAATCCGGAACACGTCCGAGTGTGTCGGGGAGGTTTGGGGCCACCCTCCACGCAGGTGCCTGGTATCACAGGTGTTGCCTAGCAGGGAGAAGTCCGCTAATTACCTCCCCTGTCCAGGGGTAGGCACTAAATGCTACCTGCATTTCCAGCCCAACCCCCGCATTTCCCCAGCAGCCCGCACTAGAATACACTCGGGGAAGACACGTGGATGGCTCTTAGTAGATCCCAGACACTGCAGAAAGAAGACGGATCCTCCCAACACTCAGAATTCTGGAACACGGCCGAGTGTGTGGGGAGGTTTTTGGCAGCCCTCCACGCAGGTGTCTGGTGTCAAAGGTTTTGCCTGGCAGGGGGTATTCCGCTAATTACCTCCCCTGTCCAGGGGGAGGCACTAGTTTCTACCTGCATTTCCAGCCCAACACCCGCATTTCCCTGGCAGCCCGCACAAAGAGACAATAGGGGAAGACACGCGGAGGGCTCCTAGGAGATAACAGGGGCTGCAGACAGTAGACGGAAGCTCCCCACACTCATAATACCGGAACACGGCCGAGTGTGTGTGGGAGGTTTGGGGCCGCACTCCACGAAGTTGCCTGGTGTTATAGGTGTTGCTTGGCAGGGGGAAGTCCGCTTATTACGTCCCCTGTTCAGCTGGAGGCACTAGGTGCTACCTGAATTTCCAGCCAAACCCCCACTTTTCCCCGGCAGCCCGCACTAGGAAACACTCGGGGAAGACACGCGGAGGGCTCCTAGTAGATCCCAGGCGCTGCAGACAGAAGACGGAACCTCCCCACACTCAGAATTCCGGAACACGGCCTAGTGAGTGGGGGATATTTGAGGCCTCACTCCACGCAGCTGCCTGGTGTCACAGGTGTTTCATGGCTGGGGGAATTCCGCTAATTTCCTCCCCTGTCAAGGGGGAGGCAAGAGATGCTACCTGCATTTCCAGCACAAACCCCGCCTTTCCCCGGCAGCCCGCACTAGGAGAAACTCAGGGAAGAGAGGCGGAGTGATCCAGGAGTTCTCAGGCGCTGCAGACAAAAGACGGAACATCCCCACACTCAGAATTCCGGAACACGGCCGAGTATTTCGGGGAGGTTTAGGGCCACCCTCCACGCAGCTGCCTGGTGTCACAGTTGTTGCCTGACAGGGGGAAGTCCGCTAATTTCATCCCCTGTCCAGGGGGAGGCACTTGATGCTACCTGCATTTCCAGACCAACCCCCGCAATTCCCCGGCATCCCGCACTAATAGACACTAGGGGAAGACACGCGGCGGGCTCCTAGGAGATCCCAGGCCCTGCAGACTGAAGACGGAACCTCCCAACACTCAGAATTCCGGAACACATCCGATAGTGTGGGGAAGTTTGGGGCCAACCACCACGCAGCTGCCAGGGGTCACAGGTGTTGCCTGACAGGGGGAAGTACGCTAATAACCTCCCCAGTCCAGGAGGAGGCAGTAGATGCTACCTGCATTTCCAGACCAACCCCCGCCTTTCCCCGAAATCCCGCACTAAGAGACACCGGGGGAAGACACGCGGTGGGCTCCTACATGATCCCAGGCACTGCAGACAGAAGTCGGAACCTCCCCACAATCAGAATTCCGGAACACGGCCGAGTGTGTGGGGGAGGTTTGGGACCAACCTCCAAGCAGCTTCCTGGTGTCACAGGTTTTGCCTTGCAGGGGGAATTCCGCTAATTTCCTCCCCTGTCCAGGGGCAGGTACTAGATGCTACCTGCTTTTCCAGCACAACCCCCGCCTTTCCCCGTCATTCCGCACAAAGAGACAAAAGTTGAAGACACGCAGAAGGCTCCTAGGAGATCCCAGGCGCTGCAGACAGAAGACGGAACCTCCCCAGGCTCAGAATTCCGGATCATGGCCGAGTGTGTGGGGGAGTATTGGGGCCGCAATCCACGCAGCTGCCTGGTGTCACAGGTGTTGCCTGGCAGGGCGAAGTCCGCTAATTACCTCCCCTGTCCAGGTGGAGGCACTAGATTCTACCTGCATTTCCAGCCCAACCCCCACATTTCCCCGGTAGCCAGCACTAGGAGACACTCGAGGAAGACACGCGGAGGGCTCTTAGGAGATCCCAGGCACTGCAGACAGAAGATGTAAACTCCACACACTCAGAATTCCGGAACACGGCCGAGTGTGTGGGGGAGATTTGGGGCAGAACTCCACGCAGCTGCCTGGTGTCACAGGTGTTGAATGGCAGGGGGAATTCTGCTAATTACCTGCCCTGTCAAGGGTGAGGCACTACATGCTACCTGCATGTCCAGCCCATCCCCGCATTTCCCTGGAAACCCGCACACGGAGACACTCGGGGAAGACACGTGGAGTGCTCCTAGGAGATCCCAGGCGCTGCAAACAGACGACGGAACCTCCCCACACTCAGAATTCCGGAACACGGCCGAGTGTGTGCGGGAGGGTTGGGGCCGAACTCCACGCAGGTGCCTGGTGTCACAGGTGTTGCCTGACAGGGGGAAGTCCGCTAATTACCTCCCCGGTCCAGGGGGAGGCACTTGATGCTACCTGTATTTCCAGCCCAACGCCCGAATTTCCCCGGCACCCCGCACTAATAGACACTAGGGGAAGACACGCGGCGGGCTCCTAGGAGATACCAGGCGCTGCAGACTGAAGACGGAACCTCCCCACACTCAGAATTCCGGAAGAAATCCGATAGAGTGGGAAGTTTGGGGCCAACCTCCACCCAGCTGCCAGGGGTCACAGGTGTTGCCTGGCAGGGGGAAGTCATCTAATTACCTCCACTGTCCAGGGTGAGGCACTAGATGCTACCTGCATTTCCAGGCCTAACCCTGCCCTTCGCCGTAAGCCCGCAATAAGAGAAACTCGGGGAAGACACGCGGAATTCTCCTAGGAGATCCCAGGCCCTTCAGATTGAAGACGCAAACTCCCCAAACTCAGAATTCCGCAACAAGGCCGAGTGTGTGAGGGAGGTTTGGCGCAGACTTCCATGCAGCTGTCAGGTGTCACAGGTTTTGCCTCGCAGGGGGAATTCCGCTAATTACCTCCCATGTCCAGGGGGAGGCACTAGTTTCTACCTGCATTTCCAGCCCAACCCCTGCATTTCCCTGGCATCCCGCACTAGGAAACACTCGGGGAAGACATGCGGACGGCTCCAAGAGATCTCAGGTGCTGCAGACAGAAGACGGAACCTCCCCAGACTCAGAATTCCGGATCATGGCCTAGTGTGTTTGGAGGATTTTGGCAGCCCTCCACGCAGCTGTCTGCTGTCACAGGTGTTGCCTGGCAGGGGGAATTCCGCTAATTACCTCCCCTGTCCAGGGGGAGGCACTAGTTTCTACCTGCATTTCCATCCCAACACCCGCATTTCCCTGGCAGCCCGCACTAGGAGACACTCGGGCAAGACATGCAGACGGCTCCTAGGAGATCTCAGGTGCTGCAGACAGAATACGGAACCTCCGCAAAGTCAGAATCACGGAACACGGCTGAGTGTGTGAGGGAGGGTTGGGGCCTCCCTCCAC
The DNA here is from genome assembly GCF_009834535.1 of Camelus ferus. Classification (NCBI taxonomy): domain Eukaryota; kingdom Metazoa; phylum Chordata; class Mammalia; order Artiodactyla; family Camelidae; genus Camelus; species Camelus ferus. The sequence goes on along the minus strand of NW_022587889.1, from coordinate 20,388 downwards.
GCAGCTGCCTGGTGTCACAGGTGTTGCCTGGCAGGAGGAAGTCCGCTAATTACCTTCCCAGTCCAGGGGGAGGCACTAGATTCTAACTGCATTTCCAGCACAACCCCGTCATTTCGCCGTCAGCCCATACAAGGGGACACTCGGGGAAGACACAAGGACGGCTCCTAGGAGATCCCAAGTGCTGCAGACTGAAGACGGAACATCCCCAACTCAGAATTCTGGAACACGGTCGAGTATGTTGGGGAGGTTTAGGGCCAACTTCCACGCAGCTGTCAGGTGTCACAGGTGTTGCCTGGTAGGGGGAAGTCCGCTAATTAACTCCCCTGTGCAGGGGGAGTCACTAGATGCTACCTGCATTTCCAGCCCAACCCCCGCCTTTCCCTGGCATCCCGCACAAAGAGACAATAGGGGAAGACACGCAGAGGGCTCCTAGGAGATAACAGGCGCTGCAGACAGAAGACGGAACCTCCCCACACTCATAATACCGGAACACGGCCGAGTGTGTGGGGGAGGTTTGGGGCCGCCCCCCACGAAGCTGCCTGGTGTTATAGGTGTTGCTTGGCAGGGGGAAGTCCGCTAAATACAGTCCCCTGTTCAGCTGGAGGCACTAGGTGCTACCTGAATTTCCAGCCAAACCCCCACATTTCCCCGGCAGCCCGCACTAGGAAACACTCGGGGAAGACTCGCGGAGTGCTCCTAGTAGATCCCAGGCGCTGCAGACAGAAGACGAAACCTCCCCACACTCAGAATTACAGAACACGGCCTAGGGAGTGGGGGATGTTTGAGGCCGCATTCCACGCAGCTGCCTGGTGTCACAGGTGTTTCATGACAGGGGGAATTCCGCTAATTTACTCCCTTGTCAAGGGGGAGGCAAGAGATGCTACCTGCATTTCCAGCACAAACCCCGTCTTTCCCCGGAAGCCCGCACTAGGAGAAACTCGGGGAAGAGAGGCGGAGTGTTCCAGGAGTTCTCAGGCGCTGCAGACAAAAGACGGAACAACCGCACACTCAGAATTCTGGAACACGGCCGAGTATTTCGGGGAGGTTTAGGGCCACCCTCCACGCAGCTGCCTGGTGTCACAGGTGTTGCCTGACAGGGGGAAGTCCGCTAATTACCTCCCCTGTCCAGGGGGAGGCACTTGATGCTACCTGCATTTCCAGCCCAACCCCCGCATTTCCCCGGCATCCCGCACTAACAGACACTAGGGGAAGACACGCGGCTGGCTCCTAGGAGATCCCAGGCCCTGCAGACTGAAGACGGAACCTCCCAACACTCAGAATTCCGGAACACATCCGATAGTGTGGGGAAGTTTGGGGCCAACCTCCACGCAGCTGCCAGGGGTCACAGGTGTTGCCTGACAAGTGGAAGTACGCTAATAACCTCCCCAGTCCAGGGGTAGGCAGTAGATGCTACCTGCATTTTCAGCCCAACCCCCGCCTTTCCACGGCATCCCGCACTAAGAGACACCAGGGGAAGACACGCGGAAGGCTCCTAGGTGATCCCAGGCACTGCAGACAGAAGACGGAACCTCCCCACAATCAGAATTCCGGAACACGGCCGAGTGTGTGGGGGAGGTTTGGGACCAACCTCCACGCAGCTGCCTGGTGTCACAGGTTTTGCCTTGCAGGGGGAATTCCGCTAATTACCTCCCCTGTCCAGGGAGAGGCACTAGATTGTACCTGCATTTCCAGGCCTACCCCTGCCTTTCGCCGTAAGCCCGCAATAAGAGACACTCGGGGAATACACGCAGAGGGCTCCTAGGAGATCCCAGGCGCTGCAGACTGAAGACGCAAACTCCCCAAACTCAGAATTCCGCAACAAGGCCGAGTGTGTTAGGGAGGTTTGGGGCAGACTTCCTGCAGCTGTCAGGGGTCACAGGTGTTGCCTGGCAGGCGGAATTCCGCTAATTTCCTCCCCTGTCCAGGGGCAGGTACTAGATGCTACCTGCTTTTCCAGCACAACCCCCGCATTTCCCCGTCATCCCGCACAAAGAGACACAAGTTGAAGACACGCAGAAGGCTCTTAGTAGATCCCAGTCGCTGCAGACAGAAGACGGAACCTCCCCAGACTCAGAATTCCGGATCATGGCCTAGTGTGTGGGGGAGGATTGGGGCCGCACTCCACGCAGCTGCCTGGTGTCACAGGTGTTGCCTTGCAGGGGGAAGTCTGCTAATTACCTCCCCTGTCCAGGTGGAGGCACTAGATGCTACCTGCATTTCCAGCCCCACCCCTGCATTTTCCCGGCAGCCCGCACTAGGAGACACTCGGGGAAGACACGCGGAGGGCTCCTAGGAGATCCCAGGCGCTGCAGACAGAAGACGGAACCTCCCCACACTCAGAAATCCGGAACACGGCCGAGTGTGTCGGGGAGGTTTCGGGCCACCCCCCACGCAGGTGCCTGGTATCACAGGTGTTGCTTAGCAGGGAGAAGTCCGCTAATTACCTCCCCTGTCCAGGGGTAGGCACTAGATGCTACCTGCATTTCCAGCCCAACCCCCGCATTTCCCCGGCAGCCCGCACTAGGAGACACTCAGGAAAGAAACAGACGGCTCCTAGGAGATCTCAGGCGCTGCAGACAGAAGACGATACTTCCCCACAGTCAGAATTTCGGAACACGGCCGAGTGTGTCGGGGAGGTTTGGGGTCTCCCTGCACTCAGCTGCTAGGTGTCACAGGTGTTGCGTGGCAGGGAGAAGTCCGCTAATTATATCCTCTGTCCAAGGGGATTCACTAGATTCTTCCTGCATTTCCAGCACAACTCCCGCATTTCCCCGGCGCCCGCACTAGAATACACTCGGGGAATACACGTGGATGGCTCCTAGTAGATCCCAGACACTGCAGAGAGAAGACGGAACCTCCCAACACTCAGAATTCCGGAACACGGCCCGAGTGTGTGGGGGAGGTTTGGGACCAACCTCCAAGCAGCTTCCTGGTGTCACAGGTTTTGCCTTGCAGGGGGAATTCCGCTAATTTCCTCCCCTGTCCAGGGGCAGGTACTAGATGCTACCTGCTTTTCCAGCACAACCCCCGCCTTTCCCCGTCATCCCGCACAAAGAGACAAAAGTTGAAGACACGCGGAAGGCTCCTAGGAGATCCCAGGCGCTGCAGACAGAAGACGGAACCTCCCCAGGCTCAGAATTCCGGATCATGGCCGAGTGTGTGGGGGAGTATTGGGGCCGCAATCCACGCAGCTGCCTGGTGTCACAGGTGTTGCCTGGCAGGGCGAAGTCCGCTAATTACCTCCCCTGTCCAGGTGGAGGAACTAGATTCTACCTGCATTTCCAGCCCAACCCCCACATTTCACCGGCAGCCGGCACTAGGAGACACTCGAGGAAGACACGCGGAGGGCTCTTAGGAGATCCCAGGCGCTGCAGACAGAAAATGTAAACTCCACACACTCAGAATTCCGGAACACGGCCGAGTGTGTGGGGGAGATTTGAGGCAGAACTCCACGCAGCTGCCTGGTGTCACAGGTGTTGAATGGCAGGGGGAATTCTGCTAATTACCTGCCCTGTCAAGGGTGAGGCACTACATGCTACCTGCATGTCCAGCCCATCCCCGCATTTCCCTGGAAACCCGCACACGGAGACACTCGGGGAAGACACGTGGAGTGCTCCTAGGAGATCCCAGGCGCTGCAAACAGACGACGGAACCTCCCCACACTCAGAATTCCGGAACACGGCCGAGTGTGTGCGGGAGGGTTGGGGCCGAACTCCACGCAGGTGCCTGGTGTCACAGGTGTTGCCTGACAGGGGGAAGTCCGCTAATTACCTCCCCGGTCCAGGGGGAGGCACTTGATGCTACCTGCATTTCCAGCCCAACGCCCGAATTTCCCCGGCACCCCGCACTAATAGACACTAGGGGAAGACACGCGGCAGGCTCCTAGGAGATACCAGGCGCTGCAGACTGAAGACGGAACCTCCCCACACTCAGAATTCCGGAAGAAATCCGATAGAGTGGGAAGTTTGGGGCCAACCTCCACCCAGCTGCCAGGGGTCACAGGTGTTGCCTGGCAGGGGGAAGTCATCTAATTACCTCCACTGTCCAGGGTGAGGCACTAGATGCTACCTGCATTTCCAGGCCTAACCCTGCCCTTCGCCGTAAGCCCGCAATAAGAGAAACTCGGGGAAGACACGCGGAATTCTCCTAGGAGATCCCAGGCCCTTCAGATTGAAGACGCAAACTCCCCAAACTCAGAATTCCGCAACAAGGCCGAGTGTGTGAGGGAGGTTTGGCGCAGACTTCCATGCAGCTGTCAGGTGTCACAGGTTTTGCCTCGCAGGGGGAATTCCGCTAATTACCTCCCATGTCCAGGGGGAGGCACTAGTTTCTACCTGCATTTCCAGCCCAACCCCTGCATTTCCCTGGCATCCCGCACTAGGAAACACTCGGGGAAGACATGCGGACGGCTCCAAGAGATCTCAGGTGCTGCAGACAGAAGACGGAACCTCCCCAGACTCAGAATTCCGGATCATGGCCTAGTGTGTTTGGAGGATTTTGGCAGCCCTCCACGCAGCTGTCTGCTGTCACAGGTGTTGCCTGGCAGGGGGAATTCCGCTAATTACCTCCCCTGTCCAGGGGGAGGCACTAGTTTCTACCTGCATTTCCATCCCAACACCCGCATTTCCCTGGCAGCCCGCACTAGGAGACACTCGGGCAAGACATGCAGACGGCTCCTAGGAGATCTCAGGTGCTGCAGACAGAATACGGAACCTCCGCAAAGTCAGAATCACGGAACACGGCCGAGTGTGTGAGGGAGGGTTGGGGCCTCCCTCCACGCAGCTGCCTGGTGTCACAGGTGTTGCCTGGCAGGAGGAAGTCCGCTAATTACCTTCCCAGTCCAGGGGGAGGCACTAGATTCTATCTGCATTTCCAGCACAACCCCGTCATTTCGCCGTCAGCCCATACAAGGGGACACTCGGGGAAGACACAAGGACGGCTCCTAGGAGATCCCAAGTGCTGCAGACTGAAGACGGAACATCCCCAACTCAGAATTCTGGAACACGGTCGAGTATGTTGGGGAGGTTTAGGGCCAACTTCCACGCAGCTGTCAGGTGTCACAGGTGTTGCCTGGTAGGGGGAAGTCCGCTAATTAACTCCCCTGTGCAGGGGGAGTCACTAGATGCTACCTGCATTTCCAGCCCAACCCCCGCCTTTCCCTGGCATCCCGCACAAAGAGACAATAGGGGAAGACACGCAGAGGGCTCCTAGGAGATAACAGGTGCTGCAGACAGAAGACGGAACCTCCCCACACTCATAGTACCGGAACACGGCCGAGTGTGTGGGGGAGGTTTGGGGCCGCCCCCCACGAAGCTGCCTGGTGTTATAGGTGTTGCTTGGCAGGGGGAAGTCCGCTAAATACGTCCCCTGTTCAGCTGGAGGCACTAGGTGCTACCTGAATTTCCAGCCAAACCCCCACATTTCCCCGGCAGCCCGCACTAGGAAACACTCGGGGAAGACTCGCGGAGTGCTCCTAGTAGATCCCAGGCGCTGCAGACAGAAGACGAAACCTCCCCACACTCAGAATTACAGAACACGGCCTAGGGAGTGGGGGATGTTTGAGGCCACATTCCACGCAGCTGCCTGGTGTCACAGGTGTTGCCTGGTAGGGGGAAGTCCGCTAATTAACTCCCCTGTGCAGGGGGAGTCACTAGATGCTACCTGCATTTCCAGCCCAACCCCCGCCTTTCCCTGGCATCCCGCACAAAGAGACAATAGGGGAAGACACGCGGATGGCTCCTAGGAGATCCCAGGGGCTGGAGACCGAAGATGTAAACTCCACACATTCTGAATTCCGGAACACGGCCGAGTGTGTGGGGGAGATTTGGAGCAGAAATCCACGCAGCTGCCTGGTGTCACAGGTGTTGCCTGGCAGGGGGAAGTCTGCTAATTACCTCCCCATTCCAAGTGGAGGCACTAGATGCTACCTGCATTTCCAGCCAAACCCCCGCATTTCCCCGGCAGACCGCACTAGGAGACACTCGGGGAAGACACGCGGAGGGCTCCTAGGAGATCCCAGGCGCTGCAGACAGAAGACGGATCCTCCCCACACTCAGAAATCCGGAACACGTCCGAGTGTGTCGGGGAGGTTTGGGGCCACCCTCCACGCAGGTGCCTGGTATCACAGGTGTTGCCTAGCAGGGAGAAGTCCGCTAATTACCTCCCCTGTCCAGGGGTAGGCACTAAATTCTACCTGCATTTCCAGCCCAACCCCCGCATTTCCCCAGCAGCCCGCACTAGAATACACTCGGGGAAGACACGTGGATGGCTCTTAGTAGATCCCAGACACTGCAGAAAGAAGACGGATCCTCCCAACACTCAGAATTCTGGAACACGGCCGAGTGTGTGGGGAGGTTTTTGGCAGCCCTCCACGCAGGTGTCTGGTGTCAAAGGTTTTGCCTGGCAGGGGGAATTCCGCTAATTACCTCCCCTGTCCAGGGGGAGGCACTAGTTTCTACCTGCATTTCCAGCCCAACACCCGCATTTCCCTGGCAGCCCGCACTAGGAGACACTCGGGGAAGACAGGAGGACGGCTCCTAGGAGATCTCAGGCGCTGCAGACAGAAGACGGAACCTCCCCAAACTCAGAATTCCGGAACACGGCCTAGTGAGTGGGGGATATTTGAGGCCTCACTCCACGCAGCTGCCTGGTGTCACAGGTGTTTCATGGCAGGGGGAATTCCGCTAATTTCCTCCCATGTCAAGGGGGAGGCAAGAGATGCTACCTGCATTTCCAGCACAAACCCCGCCTTTCCCCGGCAGCCCGCACTAGGAGAAACTCAGGGAAGAGAGGCGGAGTGATCCAGGAGTTCTCAGGCGCTGCAGACAAAAGACGGAACATCCCCACACTCAGAATTCCGGAACACAGCCGAGTATTTCGGGGAGGTTTAGGGCCACCCTCCACGCAGCTGCCTGGTGTCACAGTTGTTGCCTGACAGGGGGAAGTCCGCTAATTACATCCCCTGTCCAGGGGGAGGCACTTGATGCTACCTGCATTTCCAGACCAACCCCCGCAATTCCCCGGCATCCCGCACTAATAGACACTAGGGGAAGACACGCGGCGGGCTCCTAGGAGATCCCAGGCCCTGCAGACTGAAGACGGAACCTCCCAACACTCAGAATTCCGGAACACATCCGATAGTGTGGGGAAGTTTGGGGCCAACCACCACGCAGCTGCCAGGGGTCACAGGTGTTGCCTGACAGGGGGAAGTACGCTAATAACCTCCCCAGTCCAGGAGGAGGCAGTAGATGCTACCTGCATTTCCAGCCCAACCCCCGCCTTTCCCCGACATCCCGCACTAAGAGACACCGGGGGAAGACACGCGGTGGGCTCCTACATGATCCCAGGCACTGCAGACAGAAGTCGGAACCTCCCCACAATCAGAATTCCGGAACACGGCCGAGTGTGTGGGGGAGGTTTGGGACCAACCTCCAAGCAGCTTCCTGGTGTCACAGGTTTTGCCTTGCAGGGGGAATTCCGCTAATTTCCTCCCCTGTCCAGGGGCAGGTACTAGATGCTACCTGCTTTTCCAGCACAACCCCTGCCTTTCCCCGTCATCCCGCACAAAGAGACAAAAGTTGAAGACACGCAGAAGGCTCCTAGGAGATCCCAGGCGCTGCAGACAGAAGACGGAACCTCCCCAGGCTCAGAATTCCGGATCATGGCCGAGTGTGTGGGGGAGTATTGGGGCCGCAATCCACGCAGCTGCCTGGTGTCACAGGTGTTGCCTGGCAGGGCGAAGTCCGCTAATTACCTCCCCTGTCCAGGTGGAGGCACTAGATTCTACCTGCATTTCCAGCCCAACCCCCACATTTCCCAGGTAGCCGGCACTAGGAGACACTCGAGGAAGACACGCGGAGGGCTCTTAGGAGATCCCAGGCACTGCAGACAGAAGATGTAAACTCCACACACTCAGAATTCCGGAACACGGCCGAGTGTGTGGGGGAGATTTGGGGCAGAACTCCACGCAGCTGCCTGGTGTCACAGGTGTTGAATGGCAGGGGGAATTCTGCTAATTACCTGCCCTGTCAAGGGTGAGGCACTACATGCTACCTGCATGTCCAGCCCATCCCCGCATTTCCCTGGAAACCCGCACACGGAGACACTCGGGGAAGACACGTGGAGTGCTCCTAGGAGATCCCAGGCGCTGCAAACAGACGACGGAACCTCCCCACACTCAGAATTCCGGAACACGGCCGAGTGTGTGCGGGAGGGTTGGGGCCGAACTCCACGCAGGTGCCTGGTGTCACAGGTGTTGCCTGACAGGGGGAAGTCCGCTAATTACCTCCCCGGTCCAGGGGGAGGCACTTGATGCTACCTGTATTTCCAGCCCAACGCCCGAATTTCCCCGGCACCCCGCACTAATAGACACTAGGGGAAGACACGCGGCGGGCTCCTAGGAGATACCAGGCGCTGCAGACTGAAGACGGAACCTCCCCACACTCAGAATTCCGGAAGAAATCCGATAGAGTGGGAAGTTTGGGGCCAACCTCCACCCAGCTGCCAGGGGTCACAGGTGTTGCCTGGCAGGGGGAAGTCATCTAATTACCTCCACTGTCCAGGGTGAGGCACTAGATGCTACCTGCATTTCCAGGCCTAACCCTGCCCTTCGCCGTAAGCCCGCAATAAGAGAAACTCGGGGAAGACACGCGGAATTCTCCTAGGAGATCCCAGGCCCTTCAGATTGAAGACGCAAACTCCCCAAACTCAGAATTCCGCAACAAGGCCGAGTGTGTGAGGGAGGTTTGGCGCAGACTTCCATGCAGCTGTCAGGTGTCACAGGTTTTGCCTCGCAGGGGGAATTCCGCTAATTACCTCCCATGTCCAGGGGGAGGCACTAGTTTCTACCTGCATTTCCAGCCCAACCCCTGCATTTCCCTGGCATCCCGCACTAGGAAACACTCGGGGAAGACATGCGGACGGCTCCAAGAGATCTCAGGTGCTGCAGACAGAAGACGGAACCTCCCCAGACTCAGAATTCCGGATCATGGCCTAGTGTGTTTGGAGGATTTTGGCAGCCCTCCACGCAGCTGTCTGCTGTCACAGGTGTTGCCTGGCAGGGGGAATTCCGCTAATTACCTCCCCTGTCCAGGGGGAGGCACTAGTTTCTACCTGCATTTCCATCCCAACACCCGCATTTCCCTGGCAGCCCGCACTAGGAGACACTCGGGCAAGACATGCAGACGGCTCCTAGGAGATCTCAGGTGCTGCAGACAGAATACGGAACCTCCGCAAAGTCAGAATCACGGAACACGGCTGAGTGTGTGAGGGAGGGTTGGGGCCTCCCCCAACGCAGCTGCCTGGTGTCACAGGTGTTGCCTGGCAGGAGGAAGTCCGCTAATTACCTTCCCAGTCCAGGGGGAGGCACTAGATTCTAACTGCATTTCCAGCACAAACCCCGTCATTTCGCCGTCAGCCCATACAAGGGGACACTCGGGGAAGACACAAGGACGGCTCCTAGGAGATCCCAAGTGCTGCAGACTGAAGACGGAACATCCCCAACTCAGAATTCTGGAACACGGTCGAGTATGTTGGGGAGGTTTAGGGCCAACTTCCACGCAGCTGTCAGGTGTCACAGGTGTTGCCTGGTAGGGGGAAGTCCGCTAATTAACTCCCCTGTGCAGGGGGAGTCACTAGATGCTACCTGCATTTCCAGCCCAACCCCCGCCTTTCCCTGGCATCCCGCACAAAGAGACAATAGGGGAAGACACGCAGAGGGCTCCTAGGAGATAACAGGCGCTGCAGACAGAAGACGGAACCTCCCCACACTCATAATACCGGAACACGGCCGAGTGTGTGGGGGAGGTTTGGGGCCGCCCCCCACGAAGCTGCCTGGTGTTATAGGTGTTGCTTGGCAGGGGGAAGTCCGCTAAATACGTCCCCTGTTCAGCTGGAGGCACTAGGTGCTACCTGAATTTCCAGCCAAACCCCCACATTTCCCCGGCAGCCCGCACTAGGAAACACTCGGGGAAGACTCGCGGAGTGCTCCTAGTAGATCCCAGGCGCTGCAGACAGAAGACGAAACCTCCCCACACTCAGAATTACAGAACACGGCCTAGGGAGTGGGGGATGTTTGAGGCCGCATTCCACGCAGCTGCCTGGTGTCACAGGTGTTTCATGACAGGGGGAATTCCGCTAATTTACTCCCTTGTCAAGGGGGAGGCAAGAGATGCTACCTGCATTTCCAGCACAAACCCCGTCTTTCCCCGGAAGCCCGCACTAGGAGAAACTCGGGGAAGAGAGGCGGAGTGTTCCAGGAGTTCTCAGGCGCTGCAGACAAAAGACGGAACAACCGCACACTCAGAATTCTGGAACACGGCCGAGTATTTCGGGGAGGTTTAGGGCCACCCTCCACGCAGCTGCCTGGTGTCACAGGTGTTGCCTGACAGGGGGAAGTCCGCTAATTACCTCCCCTGTCCAGGGGGAGGCACTTGATGCTACCTGCATTTCCAGCCCAACCCCCGCATTTCCCCGGCATCCCGCACTAACAGACACTAGGGGAAGACACGCGGCTGGCTCCTAGGAGATCCCAGGCCCTGCAGACTGAAGACGGAACCTCCCAACACTCAGAATTCCGGAACACATCCGATAGTGTGGGGAAGTTTGGGGCCAACCTCCACGCAGCTGCCAGGGGTCACAGGTGTTGCCTGACAAGTGGAAGTACGCTAATAACCTCCCCAGTCCAGGGGTAGGCAGTAGATGCTACCTGCATTTTCAGCCCAACCCCCGCCTTTCCACGGCATCCCGCACTAAGAGACACCAGGGGAAGACACGCGGAAGGCTCCTAGGTGATCCCAGGCACTGCAGACAGAAGACGGAACCTCCCCACAATCAGAATTCCGGAACACGGCCGAGTGTGTGGGGGAGGTTTGGGACCAACCTCCACGCAGCTGCCTGGTGTCACAGGTTTTGCCTTGCAGGGGGAATTCCGCTAATTACCTCCCCTGTCCAGGGAGAGGCACTAGATTGTACCTGCATTTCCAGGCCTACCCCTGCCTTTCGCCGTAAGCCCGCAATAAGAGACACTCGGGGAATACACGCAGAGGGCTCCTAGGAGATCCCAGGCGCTGCAGACTGAAGACGCAAACTCCCCAAACTCAGAATTCCGCAACAAGGCCGAGTGTGTTAGGGAGGTTTGGGGCAGACTTCCTGCAGCTGTCAGGGGTCACAGGTGTTGCCTGGCAGGCGGAATTCCGCTAATTTCCTCCCCTGTCCAGGGGCAGGTACTAGATGCTACCTGCTTTTCCAGCACAACCCCCGCATTTCCCCGTCATCCCGCACAAAGAGACACAAGTTGAAGACACGCAGAAGGCTCTTAGTAGATCCCAGTCGCTGCAGACAGAAGACGGAACCTCCCCAGACTCAGAATTCCGGATCATGGCCTAGTGTGTGGGGGAGGATTGGGGCCGCACTCCACGCAGCTGCCTGGTGTCACAGGTGTTGCCTTGCAGGGGGAAGTCTGCTAATTACCTCCCCTGTCCAGGTGGAGGCACTAGATGCTACCTGCATTTCCAGCCCCACCCCTGCATTTTCCCGGCAGCCCGCACTAGGAGACACTCGGGGAAGACACGCGGAGGGCTCCTAGGAGATCCCAGGCGCTGCAGACAGAAGACGGAACCTCCCCACACTCAGAAATCCGGAACACGGCCGAGTGTGTCCGGGAGGTTTCGGGCCACCCCCCACGCAGGTGCCTGGTATCACAGGTGTTGCTTAGCAGGGAGAAGTCCGCTAATTACCTCCCCTGTCCAGGGGTAGGCACTAGATGCTACCTGCATTTCCAGCCCAACCCCCGCATTTCCCCGGCAGCCCGCACTAGGAGACACTCAGGAAAGAAACACGGACGGCTCCTAGGAGATCTCAGGCGCTGCAGACAGAAGACGATACTTCCCCACAGTCAGAATTTCGGAACACGGCCGAGTGTGTCGGGGAGGTTTGGGGTCTCCCTGCACTCAGCTGCTAGGTGTCACAGGTGTTGCGTGGCAGGGAGAAGTCCGCTAATTATATCCTCTGTCCAAGGGGATTCACTAGATTCTTCCTGCATTTCCAGCACAACTCCCGCATTTCCCCGGCCGCCCGCACTAGAATACACTCGGGGAATACACGTGGATGGCTCCTAGTAGATCCCAGACACTGCAGAGAGAAGACGGAACCTCCCAACACTCAGAATTCCGGAACACGGCCGAGTGTGTGGGGGAGGTTTGGGACCAACCTCCAAGCAGCTTCCTGGTGTCACAGGTTTTGCCTTGCAGGGGGAATTCCGCTAATTTCCTCCCCTGTCCAGGGGCAGGTACTAGATGCTACCTGCTTTTCCAGCACAACCCCCGCCTTTCCCCGTCATCCCGCACAAAGAGACAAAAGTTGAAGACACGCGGAAGGCTCCTAGGAGATCCCAGGCGCTGCAGACAGAAGACGGAACCTCCCCAGGCTCAGAATTCCGGATCATGGCCGAGTGTTTGGGGGAGTATTGGGGCCGCAATCCACGCAGCTGCCTGGTGTCACAGGTGTTGCCTGGCAGGGCGAAGTCCGCTAATTACCTCCCCTGTCCAGGTGGAGGAACTAGATTCTACCTGCATTTCCAGCCCAACCCCCACATTTCCCCGGCAGCCGGCACTAGGAGACACTCGAGGAAGACACGCGGAGGGCTCTTAGGAGATCCCAGGCGCTGCAGACAGAAAATGTAAACTCCACACACTCAGAATTCCGGAACACGGCCGAGTGTGTGGGGGAGATTTGAGGCAGAACTCCACGCAGCTGCCTGGTGTCACAGGTGTTGAATGGCAGGGGGAATTCTGCTAATTACCTGCCCTGTCAAGGGTGAGGCACTACATGCTACCTGCATGTCCAGCCCATCCCCGCATTTCCCTGGAAACCCGCACACGGAGACACTCGGGGAAGACACGTGGAGTGCTCCTAGGAGATCCCAGGCGCTGCAAACAGACGACGGAACCTCCCCACACTCAGAATTCCGGAACACGGCCGAGTGTGTGCGGGAGGGTTGGGGCCGAACTCCACGCAGGTGCCTGGTGTCACAGGTGTTGCCTGACAGGGGGAAGTCCGCTAATTACCTCCCCGGTCCAGGGGGAGGCACTTGATGCTACCTGCATTTCCAGCCCAACGCCCGAATTTCCCCGGCACCCCGCACTAATAGACACTAGGGGAAGACACGCGGCGGGCTCCTAGGAGATACCAGGCGCTGCAGACTGAAGACGGAACCTCCCCACACTCAGAATTCCGGAAGAAATCCGATAGAGTGGGAAGTTTGGGGCCAACCTCCACCCAGGTGCCAGGGGTCACAGGTGTTGCCTGGCAGGGGGAAGTCATCTAATTACCTCCACTGTCCAGGGTGAGGCACTAGATGCTACCTGCATTTCCAGGCCTAACCCTGCCCTTCGCCGTAAGCCCGCAATAAGAGAAACTCGGGGAAGACACGCGGAATTCTCCTAGGAGATCCCAGGCCCTTCAGATTGAAGACGCAAACTCCCCAAACTCAGAATTCCGCAACAAGGCCGAGTGTGTGAGGGAGGTTTGGCGCAGACTTCCATGCAGCTGTCAGGTGTCACAGGTTTTGCCTCGCAGGGGGAATTCCGCTAATTACCTCCCATGTCCAGGGGGAGGCACTAGTTTCTACCTGCATTTCCAGCCCAACCCCTGCATTTCCCTGGCATCCCGCACTAGGAAACACTCGGGGAAGACATGCGGACGGCTCCAAGAGATCTCAGGTGCTGCAGACAGAAGACGGAACCTCCCCAGACTCAGAATTCCGGATCATGGCCTAGTGTGTTTGGAGGATTTTGGCAGCCCTCCACGCAGCTGTCTGCTGTCACAGGTGTTGCCTGGCAGGGGGAATTCCGCTAATTACCTCCCCTGTCCAGGGGGAGGCACTAGTTTCTACCTGCATTTCCATCCCAACACCCGCATTTCCCTGGCAGCCCGCACTAGGAGACACTCGGGCAAGACATGCAGACGGCTCCTAGGAGATCTCAGGTGCTGCAGACAGAATACGGAACCTCCGCAAAGTCAGAATCACGGAACACGGCCGAGTGTGTGAGGGAGGGTTGGGGCCTCCCTCCACGCAGCTGCCTGGTGTCACAGGTGTTGCCTGGCAGGAGGAAGTCCGCTAATTACCTTCCCAGTCCAGGGGGAGGCACTAGATTCTATCTGCATTTCCAGCACAACCCCGTCATTTTGCCGTCAGCCCATACAAGGGGACACTCGGGGAAGACACAAGGACGGCTCCTAGGAGATCCCAAGTGCTGCAGACTGAAGACGGAACATCCCCAACTCAGAATTCTGGAACACGGTCGAGTATGTTGGGGAGGTTTAGGGCCAACTTCCACGCAGCTGTCAGGTGTCACAGGTGTTGCCTGGTAGGGGGAAGTCCGCTAATTAACTCCCCTGTGCAGGGGAGTCACTAGATGCTACCTGCATTTCCAGCCCAACCCCCGCCTTTCCCTGGCATCCCGCACAAATAGACAATAGGGGAAGACACGCAGAGGGCTCCTAGGAGATAACAGGTGCTGCAGACAGAAGACGGAACCTCCCCACACTCATAGTACCGGAACACGGCCGAGTGTGTGGGGGAGGTTTGGGGCCGCCCCCCCACGAAGCTGCCTGGTGTTATAGGTGTTGCTTGGCAGGGGGAAGTCCGCTAAATACGTCCCCTGTTCAGCTGGAGGCACTAGGTGCTACCTGAATTTCCAGCCAAACCCCCACATTTCCCCGGCAGCCCGCACTAGGAAACACTCGGGGAAGACTCGCGGAGTGCTCCTAGTAGATCCCAGGCGCTGCAGACAGAAGACGAAACCTCCCCACACTCAGAATTACAGAACACGGCCTAGGGAGTGGGGGATGTTTGAGGCCACATTCCACGCAGCTGCCTGGAGTCACAGGTGTTGCCTGGTAGGGGGAAGTCCGCTAATTAACTCCCCTGTGCAGGGGAAGTCACTAGATGCTACCTGCATTTCCAGCCCAACCCCCGCCTTTCCCTGGCATCCCGCACAAAGAGACAATAGGGGAAGACACGCGGATGGCTCCTAGGAGATCCCAGGGGCTGGAGACCGAAGATGTAAACTCCACACACTCTGAATTCCGGAACACGGCCGAGTGTGTGGGGGAGATTTGGGGCAGAAATCCACGCAGCTGCCTGGTGTCACAGGTGTTGCCTGGCAGGGGGAAGTCTGCTAATTACCTCCCCATTCCAAGTGGAGGCACTAGATGCTACCTGCATTTCCAGCCCAACCCCCGCATTTCCCCGGCAGACCGCACTAGGAGACACTCGGGGAAGACACGCGGAGGGCTCCTAGGAGATCCCAGGCGCTGCAGACAGAAGACGGAACCTCCCCACACTCAGAAATCCGGAACACGTCCGAGTGTGTCGGGGAGGTTTGGGGCCACCCTCCACGCAGGTGCCTGGTATCACAGGTGTTGCCTAGCAGGGAGAAGTCCGCTAATTACCTCCCCTGTCCAGGGGTAGGCACTAAATGCTACCTGCATTTCCAGCCCAACCCCCGCATTTCCCCAGCAGCCCGCACTAGAATACACTCGGGGAAGACACGTGGATGGCTCTTAGTAGATCCCAGACACTGCAGAAAGAAGA
Organism: Camelus ferus; assembly: GCF_009834535.1. Lineage (NCBI taxonomy): Eukaryota > Metazoa > Chordata > Mammalia > Artiodactyla > Camelidae > Camelus > Camelus ferus. Next base: position 4,793 of record NW_022587889.1, on the reverse strand, counting down.
CGGATCCTCCCAACACTCAGAATTCTGGAACACGGCCGAGTGTGTGGGGAGGTTTTTGGCAGCCCTCCACGCAGGTGTCTGGTGTCAAAGGTTTTGCCTGGCAGGGGGAATTCCGCTAATTACCTCCCCTGTCCAGGGGGAGGCACTAGTTTCTACCTGCATTTCCAGCCCAACACCCGCATTTCCCTGGCAGCCCGCCACTAGGAGACACTCGGGGAAGACAGGAGGACGGCTCCTAGGAGATCTCAGGCGCTGCAGACAGAAGACGGAACCTCCCCACACTCAGAATTCCGGAACACGGCCTAGTGAGTGGGGGATATTTGAGGCCTCACTCCACGCAGCTGCCTGGTGTCACAGGTGTTTCATGGCAGGGGGAATTCCGCTAATTTCCTCCCCTGTCAAGGGGGAGGCAAGAGATGCTACCTGCATTTCCAGCACAAACCCCGCTTTCCCCGGCAGCCCGCACTAGGAGAAACTCAGGGAAGAGAGGCGGAGTGATCCAGGAGTTCTCAGGCGCTGCAGACAAAAGACGGAACATCCCCACACTCAGAATTCCGGAACACGGCCGAGTATTTCAGGGAGGTTTAGGGCCACCCTCCACGCAGCTGCCTGGTGTCACAGTTGTTGCCTGACAGGGGGAAGTCCGCTAATTACATCCCCTGTCCAGGGGGAGGCACTTGATGCTACCTGCATTTCCAGACCAACCCCCGCAATTCCCCGGCATCCCGCACTAATAGACACTAGGGGAAGACACGCGGCGGGCTCCTAGGAGATCCCAGGCCCTGCAGACTGAAGACGGAACCTCCCAACACTCAGAATTCCGGAACACATCCGATAGTGTGGGTAAGTTTGGGGCCAACCACCACGCAGCTGCCAGGGGTCACAGGTGTTGCCTGACAGGGGGAAGTACGCTAATAACCTCCCCAGTCCAGGAGGAGGCAGTAGATGCTACCTGCATTTCCAGCCCAACCCCCGCCTTTCCCCGACATCCCGCACTAAGAGACACCAGGGGAAGACACGCGGTGGGCTCCTAGATGATCCCAGGCACTGCAGACAGAAGACGGAACCTCCCCAGGCTCAGAATTCCGGATCAGGGCCGAGTGTGTGGGGGAGTATTGGGGCCGCAATCCACGCAGCTGCCTGGTGTCACAGGTGTTGCCTGGCAGGGCGTAGTCCGCTAATTACCTCCCCTGTCCAGGTGGAGGCACTAGATTCTACCTGCATTTCCAGCCCAACCCCCACATTTCCCCGGCAGCCGGCACTAGGAGACACTCGAGGAAGACACGCGGAGGGCTCTTAGGAGATCCCAGGCACTGCAGACAGAAGATGTAAACTCCACACACTCAGAATTCCGGAACACGGCCGAGTGTGTGGGGGAGATTTGGGGCAGAACTCCACGCAGCTGCCTGGTGTCACAGGTGTTGAATGGCAGGGGGAATTCTGCTAATTACCTGCCCTGTCAAGGGTGAGGCACTACATGCTACCTGCATGTCCAGCCCATCCCCGCATTTCCCTGGAAACCCGCACACGGAGACACTCGGGGAAGACACGTGGAGTGCTCCTAGGAGATCCCAGGCGCTGCAAACAGACGACGGAAACCTCCCACACTCAGAATCCGGAACACGGCTGAGTGTGTGCGAGAGGGTTGGGGCCGAACTCCACGCAGGTGCCTGGTGTCACAGGTGTTGCCTGACAGGGGGAAGTCCGCTAATTACCTCCCCGGTCCAGGGGGAGGCACTTGATGCTACCTGTATTTCCAGCCCAACGCCCGAATTTCCCCGGCACCCCGCACTAATAGACACTAGGGGAAGACACGCGGCGGGCTCCTAGGAGATACCAGGCGCTGCAGACTGAAGACGGAACCTCCCCACACTCAGAATTCCGGAAGAAATCCGATAGAGTGGGAAGTTTGGGGCCAACCTCCACCCAGCTGCCAGGGGTCACAGGTGTTGCCTGGCAGGGGGAAGTCATCTAATTACCTCCACTGTCCAGGGTGAGGCACTAGATGCTACCTGCATTTCCAGGCCTAACCCTGCCCTTCGCCGTAAGCCCGCAATAAGAGAAACTCGGGGAAGACACGCGGAATTCTCCTAGGAGATCACAGGCCCTTCAGATTGAAGACGCAAACTCCCCAAACTCAGAATTCCGCAACAAGGCCGAGTGTGTGAGGGAGGTTTGGCGCAGACTTCCATGCAGCTGTCAGGTGTCACAGGTTTTGCCTCGCAGGGGGAATTCCGCTAATTACCTCCCATGTCCAGGGGGAGGCACTAGTTTCTACCTGCATTTCCAGCCCAACCCCTGCATTTCCCTGGCATCCCGCACTAGGAAACACTCGGGGAAGACATGCGGACGGCTCCAAGAGATCTCAGGTGCTGCAGACAGAAGACGGAACCTCCCCCAGACTCAGAATTCCGGATCATGGCCTAGTGTGTTTGGAGGATTTTGGCAGCCCTCCACGCAGCTGTCTGCTGTCACAGGTGTTGCCTGGCAGGGGGAATTCCGCTAATTACCTCCCCTGTCCAGGGGGAGGCACTAGTTTCTACCTGCATTTCCATCCCAACACCCGCATTTCCCTGGCAGCCCGCACTAGGAGACACTCGGGCAAGACATGCAGACGGCTCCTAGGAGATCTCAGGTGCTGCAGACAGAATACGGAACCTCCGCAAAGTCAGAATCACGGAACACGGCCGAGTATTTCGGGGAGGTTTAGGGCCACCCTCCACGCAGCTGCCTGGTGTCACAGGTGTTGCCTGACAGGGGGAAGTCCGCTAATTACCTCCCCTGTCCAGGGGGAGGCACTTGATGCTACCTGCATTTCCAGCCCAACCCCCGCATTTCCCCGGCATCCCGCACTAACAGACACTAGGGGAAGACACGCGGCTGGCTCCTAGGAGATCCCAGGCCCTGCAGACTGAAGACGGAACCTCCCAACACTCAGAATTCCGGAACACATCCGATAGTGTGGGGAAGTTTGGGGCCAACCTCCACCCAGCTGCCAGGGGTCACAGGTGTTGCCTGACAAGTGGAAGTACGCTAATAACCTCCCCAGTCCAGGGGTAGGCAGTAGATGCTAACTGCATTTTCAGCCCAACCCCCGCCTTTCCACGGCATCCCGCACTAAGAGACACCAGGGGAAGACACGCGGAAGGCTCCTAGGTGATCCCAGGCACTGCAGACAGAAGACGGAACCTCCCCCACAATCAGAATTCCGGAACACGGCCGAGTGTGTGGGGGAGGTTTGGGACCAACCTCCACGCAGCTGCCTGGTGTCACAGGTTTTGCCTTGCAGGGGGAATTCCGCTAATTACCTCCCCTGTCCAGGGAGAGGCACTAGATTGTACCTGCATTTCCAGGCCTACCCCTGCCTTTCGCCGTAAGCCCGCAATAAGAGACACTCGGGGAATACACGCAGAGGGCTCCTAGGAGATCCCAGGCGCTGCAGACTGAAGACGCAAACTCCCCAAACTCAGAATTCCGCAACAAGGCCGAGTGTGTTAGGGAGGTTTGGGGCAGACTTCCTGCAGCTGTCAGGGGTCACAGGTGTTGCCTGGCAGGCGGAATTCCGCTAATTTCCTCCCTGTCCAGGGGCAGGTACTAGATGCTACCTGCTTTTCCAGCACAACCCCCGCATTTCCCCGTCATCCCGCACAAAGAGACACAAGTTGAAGACACGCAGGAAGGCTCTTAGTAGATCCCAGACGCTGCAGACAGAAGACGGAACCTCCCCAGACTCAGAATTCTGGATCATGGCCTAGTGTGTGGGGGAGGATTGGGGCCGCACTCCACGCAGCTGCCTGGTGGTCACAGGTGTTGCCTTGCAGGGGGAAGTCTGCTAATTACCTCCCCTGTCCAGGTGGAGGCACTAGATGCTACCTGCATTTCCAGCCCCACCCCTGCATTTTCCCGGCAGCCCGCACTAGGAGACACTCGGGGAAGACACGCGGAGGGCTCCTAGGAGATCCCAGGCGCTGTAGACAGAAGACGGAACCTCCCCACACTCAGAAATCCGGAACACGGCCGAGTGTGTCCGGGAGGTTTCGGGCCACCCCCCACGCAGGTGCCTGGTATCACAGGTGTTGCTTAGCAGGGAGAAGTCCGCTAATTACCTCCCCTGTCCAGGGGTAGGCACTAGATGCTACCTGCATTTCCAGCCCAACCCCCGCATTTCCCCGGCAGCCCGCACTAGGAGACACTCAGGAAAGAAACACGGACGGCTCCTAGGAGATCTCAGGCGCTGCAGACAGAAGACGATACTTCCCCACAGTCAGAATTTCGGAACACGGCCGAGTGTGTCGGGGAGGTTTGGGGTCTCCCTGCACTCAGCTGCTAGGTGTCACAGGTGTTGCGTGGCAGGGAAGTCCGCTAATTATATCCTCTGTCCAAGGGGATTCACTAGATTCTTCCTGCATTTCCAGCACAACTCCCGCATTTCCCCGGCCGCCCGCACTAGAATACACTCGGGGAATACACGTGGATGGCTCCTAGTAGATCCCAGACACTGCAGAGAGAAGACGGAACCTCCCAACACTCAGAATTCCGGAACACGGCCGAGTGTGTGGGGGAGGTTTGGGACCAACCTCCAAGCAGCTTCCTGGTGTCACAGGTTTTGCCTTGCAGGGGGAATTCCGCTAATTTCCTCCCCTGTCCAGGGCAGGTACTAGATGCTACCTGCTTTTCCAGCACAACCCCGCCTTTCCCCGTCATCCCGCACAAAGAGACAAAAGTTGAAGACACGCGGAAGGCTCCTAGGAGATCCCAGGCGCTGCAGACAGAAGACGGAACCTCCCCAGGCT
>NW_022587888.1:0-37988 GCF_009834535.1 Camelus ferus | reverse complement strand
TGGGGAGGTACAAGCCCAACTCGGTTTACAGTGAAAACTGCAGGAAATTTCAAACCGGCACTAGGAAACCAACACTGAGACAACCAGAGTAAAAGTTTTTCCTGCAACCCGTTCCTCTTTGGCTAGAATGAACGAACTTCTTCTCACATGCTCAGTTCTGAGAGATAATTGTGTGTCGAAAGCCGCCTTCACCTAGCTTGTTGGGAACACATAGTTTCTTTTCAGTTGCAAACTCCACTCCATACATATATATGGGTAGGTACAAGCTCCAACTCGGTTTTATAGTGAAAACTGCAGGAACTTCAAATCCGGCACTAGGAAACAGACTGAGGAAACCAGAGTAAAAGTTTCTCCTGCAACCCGTCCCTTTGTGCTAGATGAACGAACGTCTCTCCACATGCTCAGTTCTGAGGATAAGTGTGTGTGAAAGCCGTCCTTCACCTAGCTTGTTGGGAACACAAAGTTCCTTTTCACTTGCAACTCCACTCCATACATATATATGGAGAGGTACTAGCTCCAACTCGGTTTTACAGTGAAAACTGCAGGAACTTAAAACCGGCACTAAGGAAACAAGCTGAGAAACCAGAGTAAAAGTTCTCTCCTGCAACCCGTTCCCTTTGTGCTAGATGAACGAACGTCTCTCCACATGCTCAGTTCTGAGAGATAGTGTGTGTGAAAGCCGTCCTTCACCTAGCTTGTTGGGAACACAAAGTTTCTTTTCAGTTGCAAACTCCACTCCATACATATATATGGGGAGGTACTAAGCTCCAACTCGTTTTACAGTGAAAACTGCAGGAACTTCAACCGGCACTAGGAAACAGACTGAGAAACCAGAGTAAAATGTTTCTCCTGCAACCCGTTCCCTTTGTGCTAGATGAACGAACGTCTTTCCACATGCTCAATTCTGAGAGATAAGTGTGTGTGAAAGCCGTCCTTCACCTAGCTTGTTGGGAACACAAAGTTTCTTTTCAGTTGCAAACTCCACTCCATACATATATATGGGGAGGTACTAGCTCCAACTCGGTTTTACAGTGAAAACTGCAGGAACTTCAAACCGGCACTAGGAAACAGACTGAGAAATCCAGAGTAAAAGTTTCTCCTACAACCCGTTCCCTTTGTGCTAGATGAACGAACGTCTCTCCACATGCTCATTTCTGAGAGATAAGTGTGTGTGAAAGCCGTCCTTCACCTAGCTTGTTGGGAACACAAAGTTTCTTTTCAGTTGCAAACTCCACTCCATACATATATATGGGGAGGTACTAGCTCCAACTCGGTTTTACAGTGAAAACTGCAGGAACTTCAAACCGGCACTAGGAAACAGACTGAGAAACCAGAGTAAAAGTTTCTCCTGCAACCAGTTCCCTTTGTGCTAGATGAACGAACGTCTCTCCACATGCTCAGTTCTGAGAGATAAGTGTGTGTGAAAGCCGTCCTTCACCTAGCTTGTTGGGAACACAAAGTTTCTTTTCAGTTGCAAACTCCACTCCATATATATATATGGGGAGGTACTAGCTCCAACTCGGTTTTACAGTGAAAACTGCAGGAACTTCAAACCGGCACTAGGAAACAGACTGAGAAACCAGAGTAAAAGTTTCTCCTGCAACCCGTTCCCTTTGTGCTAGATGAACGAACGTCTCTCCACATGCTCAGTTCTGAGAGATAAGTGTGTGTGAAAGCCGTCCTTCACCTAGCTTGTTGGGAACACAAAGTTTCTTTTCAGTTGCAAACTCCACTCCATTCATATATATGGGGAGGTACTAGCTCCAACTCGGTTTTACAGTGAAAACTGCAGGAACTTCAAACCGGCACTAGGAAACAGACTGAGAAACCAGAGTAAAAGTTTCTCCTGCAACCCGTTCCCTTTGTGCTAGATGAACGAACGTCTCTCCACATGCTCAGTTCTGAGAGATAAGTGTGTGTGAAAGCCGTCCTTCACCTAGCTTGTTGGGAACACAAAGTTTCTTTTCAGTTGCAAACTCCACTCCATACATATATATGGGGAGGTACTAGCTCCAACTCGGTTTTACAGTGAAAACTGCAGGAACTTCAAACCGGCACTAGGAAACAGACTGAGAAACCAGAGTAAAAGTTTCTCCTGCAACCCGTTCCCTTTGTGCTAGATGAACGAACGTCTCTCCACATGCTCAGTTCTGAGAGATAAGTGTGTGTGAAAGCCGTCCTTCACCTAGCTTGTATGGGAACACAAAGTTTCTTTTCAGTTGCAAACTCCACTCCATACATATATATGGGGAGGTACTAGCTCCAACTCGGTTTTACAGTGAAAATCTGCAGGAACTTCAAACCGGCACTAAGAAACAGACTGAGAAACCAGAGTAAAAGTTTCTCCTGCAACCCGTTCCCTTTGTGCTAGATGAACGAACTTCTTTAAACATGCTCAGTTCTGAGAGATAAGTGTGTGTGAAAGCCGTCCTTCAACTACCTTGTTGGGAAAACAAAGTTTCTTATCAGTTGCAGAGTCCACTCCATACATATATATGGGGAGGTACTAGCTCCAACTCGGTTTTACAGTGAAAACTGCAGGAACTTCAAACCGGCACTAGGAAACAGACTGAGAAACCAGAGTAAAGGTTTCTCCTGCAACCCGTTCCCTTTGTGCTAGATGAACGAACGTCTCTCCACATGCTCAGTTCTGAGAGATAAGTGTGTGTGAAAGCCGTCCTTCACCTAGCTTGTTGGGAACACAAAGTTTCTTTTCAGTTGCAAACTCCACTCCATACATATATATGGGGAGGTACTAGCTCCAACTCGGTTTTACAGTGAAAACTGCAGGAACTTCAAACCGGCACTAGGAAACAGACTGAGAAACCAGAGTAAAAGTTTCTCCTGCAACCCGTTCCCTTTGTGCTAGATGAACGAACGTCTCTCCACATGCTCAGTTCTGAGAGATAAGTGTGTGTGAAAGCCGTCCTTCACCTAGCTTGTAGGGAACACAAGTTTCTTTTCAGTTGCAACTCCACTCCATACATATATATGGGGTGGTACTAGCTCCAACTCTGATTTACAGTGAAAACTGAAGGAACTTCAAACCGGCACTAGGAAACAGACTGAGAAACCAGAGTAAAAGTTTCTCCTGCAACCCGTTCCCTTTGTGCTAGATGAACGAACGTCTCTCCACATGCTCAGTTCTGAGAGATAAGTGTGTGTGAAAGCCGTCCTTCACCTAGCTTGTTGGGAACACAAAGTTTCTTTTCAGTTGCAAACTCCACTCCATACATATATATGGGGAGGTACTAGCTCCAACTCGGTTTTACAGTGAAAACTGCAGGAACTTCAAACCGGCACTAGGAAACAGACTGAGAAACCAGAGTAAAAGTTTCTCCTGCAACCCGTTCCCTTTGTGCTAGATGAACGAACGTCTCTCCACATGCTCAGTTCTGAGAGATAAGTGTGTGTGAAAGCCGTCCTTCACCTAGCTTGTTGGGAACACAAAGTTTCTTTTCAGTTGCAAACTCCACTCCATACATATATATGGGGAGGTACTAAGCTCCAACTCGGTTTTACAGTGAAAACTGCAGGAACTTCAAACCGGCACTAGGAAACAGACTGAGAAACCAGAGTAAAAGTTTCTCCTGCAACCCGTTCCCTTTGTGCTAGATGAACGAACGTCTCTCCACATGCTCAGTTCTGAGAGATAAGTGTGTGTGAAAGCCGTCCTTCACCTAGCTTGTTGGGAACACAAAGTTTCTTTTCAGTTGCAAACTCCACTCCATACATATATATGGGGAGGTACTAACTCCAACTCGGTTTTACAGTGAAAACTGCAGGAACTTCAAACCGGCACTAGGAAACAGACTGAGAAACCAGAGTAAAAGTTTCTCCTGCAACCCGTTCCCTTTGTGCTAGATGAACGAACGTCTCTCCACATGCTCAGTTCTGAGAGATAAGTGTGTGTGAAAGCCGTCCTTCACCTAGCTTGTTGGGAACACAAAGTTTCTTTTCAGTTGCAAACTCCACTCCATACATATATATGGGGAGGTACTAGCTCCAACTCGGTTTTACAGTGAAAACTGCAGGAACTTCAAACCGGCACTAGGAAACAGACTGAGAAACCAGAGTAAAAGTTTCTCCTGCAACCCGTTCCCTTTGTGCTAGATGAACGAACGTCTCTCCACATGCTCAGTTCTGAGAGATAAGTGTGTGTGAAAGCCGTCCTTCACCTAGCTTGTTGGGAACACAAAGTTTCTTTTCAGTTGCAAACTCCACTCCATACATATATATGGGGAGGTACTAGCTCCAACTCGGTTTTACAGTGAAAACTGCAGGAACTTCAAACCGGCACTAGGAAACAGACTGAGAAACCAGAGTAAAAGTTTCTCCTGCAACCCGTTCCCTTTGTGCTAGATGAACGAACGTCTCTCCACATGCTCAGTTCTGAGAGATAAGTGTGTGTGAAAGCCGTCCTTCACCTAGCTTGTTGGGAACACAAAGTTTCTTTTCAGTTGCAAACTCCACTCCATACATATATATGGGGAGGTACTAGCTCCAACTCGGTTTTACAGTGAAAACTGCAGGAACTTCAAACCGGCACTAGGAAACAGACTGAGAAACCAGAGTAAAAGTTTCTCCTGCAACCCGTTCCCTTTGTGCTAGATGAACGAACGTCTCTCCACATGCTCAGTTCTGAGAGATAAGTGTGTGTGAAAGCCGTCCTTCACCTAGCTTGTTGGGAACACAAGTTTCTTTTCAGTTGCAAACTCCACTCCATACATATATATGGGGAGGTACTAGCTCCAACTCGGTTTTACAGTGAAAACTGCAGGAACTTCAAACCGGCACTAGGAAACAGACTGAGAAACCAGAGTAAAAGTTTCTCCTGCAACCCGTTCCCTTTGTGCTAGATGAACGAACGTCTCTCCACATGCTCAGTTCTGAGAGATAAGTGTGTGTGAAAGCCGTCCTTCACCTAGCTTGTTGGGAACACAAAGTTTCTTTTCAGTTGCAAACTCCACTCCATACATATATATGGGGAGGTACTAGCTCCAACTCGGTTTTACAGTGAAAACTGCAGGAACTTCAAACCGGCACTAGGAAACAGACTGAGAAACCAGAGTAAAAGTTTCTCCTGCAACCCGTTCCCTTTGTGCTAGATGAACGAACGTCTCTCCACATGCTCAGTTCTGAGAGATAAGTGTGTGTGAAAGCCGTCCTTCACCTAGCTTGTTGGGAACACAAAGTTTCTTTTCAGTTGCAAACTCCACTCCATACATATATATGGGGAGGTACTAGCTCCAACTCGGTTTTACAGTGAAAACTGCAGGAACTTCAAACCGGCACTAGGAAACAGACTGAGAAACCAGAGTAAAAGTTTCTCCTGCAACCCGTTCCCTTTGTGCTAGATGAACGAACGTCTCTCCACATGCTCAGTTCTGAGAGATAAGTGTGTGTGAAAGCCGTCCTTCACCTAGCTTGTTGGGAACACAAAGTTTCTTTTCAGTTGCAAACTCCACTCCATACATATATATGGGGAGGTACTAGCTCCAACTCGGTTTTACAGTGAAAACTGCAGGAACTTCAAACCGGCACTAGGAAACAGACTGAGAAACCAGAGTAAAAGTTTCTCCTGCAACCCGTTCCCTTTGTGCTAGATGAACGAACGTCTCTCCACATGCTCAGTTCTGAGAGATAAGTGTGTGTGAAAGCCGTCCTTCACCTAGCTTGTTGGGAACACAAAGTTTCTTTTCAGTTGCAAACTCCACTCCATACATATATATGGGGAGGTACTAGCTCCAACTCGGTTTTACAGTGAAAACTGCAGGAACTTCAAACCGGCACTAGGAAACAGACTGAGAAACCAGAGTAAAAGTTTCTCCTGCAACCCGTTCCCTTTGTGCTAGATGAACGAACGTCTCTCCACATGCTCAGTTCTGAGAGATAAGTGTGTGTGAAAGCCGTCCTTCACCTAGCTTGTTGGGAACACAAAGTTTCTTTTCAGTTGCAAACTCCACTCCATACATATATATGGGGAGGTACTAGCTCCAACTCGGTTTTACAGTGAAAACTGCAGGAACTTCAAACCGGCACTAGGAAACAGACTGAGAAACCAGAGTAAAAGTTTCTCCTGCAACCCGTTCCCTTTGTGCTAGATGAACGAACGTCTCTCCACATGCTCAGTTCTGAGAGATAAGTGTGTGTGAAAGCCGTCCTTCACCTAGCTTGTTGGGAACACAAAGTTTCTTTTCAGTTGCAAACTCCACTCCATACATATATATGGGGAGGTACTAGCTCCAACTCGGTTTTACAGTGAAAACTGCAGGAACTTCAAACCGGCACTAGGAAACAGACTGAGAAACCAGAGTAAAAGTTTCTCCTGCAACCCGTTCCCTTTGTGCTAGATGAACGAACGTCTCTCCACATGCTCAGTTCTGAGAGATAAGTGTGTGTGAAAGCCGTCCTTCACCTAGCTTGTTGGGAACACAAAGTTTCTTTTCAGTTGCAAACTCCACTCCATACATATATATGGGGAGGTACTAGCTCCAACTCGGTTTTACAGTGAAAACTGCAGGAACTTCAAACCGGCACTAGGAAACAGACTGAGAAACCAGAGTAAAAGTTTCTCCTGCAACCCGTTCCCTTTGTGCTAGATGAACGAACGTCTCTCCACATGCTCAGTTCTGAGAGATAAGTGTGTGTGAAAGCCGTCCTTCACCTAGCTTGTTGGGAACACAAAGTTTCTTTTCAGTTGCAAACTCCACTCCATACATATATATGGGGAGGTACTAGCTCCAACTCGGTTTTACAGTGAAAACTGCAGGAACTTCAAACCGGCACTAGGAAACAGACTGAGAAACCAGAGTAAAAGTTTCTCCTGCAACCCGTTCCCTTTGTGCTAGATGAACGAACGTCTCTCCACATGCTCAGTTCTGAGAGATAAGTGTGTGTGAAAGCCGTCCTTCACCTAGCTTGTTGGGAACACAAAGTTTCTTTTCAGTTGCAAACTCCACTCCATACATATATATGGGGAGGTACTAGCTCCAACTCGGTTTTACAGTGAAAACTGCAGGAACTTCAAACCGGCACTAGGAAACAGACTGAGAAACCAGAGTAAAAGTTTCTCCTGCAACCCGTTCCCTTTGTGCTAGATGAACGAACGTCTCTCCACATGCTCAGTTCTGAGAGATAAGTGTGTGTGAAAGCCGTCCTTCACCTAGCTTGTTGGGAACACAAAGTTTCTTTTCAGTTGCAAACTCCACTCCATACATATATATGGGGAGGTACTAGCTCCAACTCGGTTTTACAGTGAAAACTGCAGGAACTTCAAACCGGCACTAGGAAACAGACTGAGAAACCAGAGTAAAAGTTTCTCCTGCAACCCGTTCCCTTTGTGCTAGATGAACGAACGTCTCTCCACATGCTCAGTTCTGAGAGATAAGTGTGTGTGAAAGCCGTCCTTCACCTAGCTTGTTGGGAACACAAAGTTTCTTTTCAGTTGCAAACTCCACTCCATACATATATATGGGGAGGTACTAGCTCCAACTCGGTTTTACAGTGAAAACTGCAGGAACTTCAAACCGGCACTAGGAAACAGACTGAGAAACCAGAGTAAAAGTTTCTCCTGCAACCCGTTCCCTTTGTGCTAGATGAACGAACGTCTCTCCACATGCTCAGTTCTGAGAGATAAGTGTGTGTGAAAGCCGTCCTTCACCTAGCTTGTTGGGAACACAAAGTTTCTTTTCAGTTGCAAACTCCACTCCATACATATATATGGGGAGGTACTAGCTCCAACTCGGTTTTACAGTGAAAACTGCAGGAACTTCAAACCGGCACTAGGAAACAGACTGAGAAACCAGAGTAAAAGTTTCTCCTGCAACCCGTTCCCTTTGTGCTAGATGAACGAACGTCTCTCCACATGCTCAGTTCTGAGAGATAAGTGTGTGTGAAAGCCGTCCTTCACCTAGCTTGTTGGGAACACAAAGTTTCTTTTCAGTTGCAAACTCCACTCCATACATATATATGGGGAGGTACTAGCTCCAACTCGGTTTTACAGTGAAAACTGCAGGAACTTCAAACCGGCACTAGGAAACAGACTGAGAAACCAGAGTAAAAGTTTCTCCTGCAACCCGTTCCCTTTGTGCTAGATGAACGAACGTCTCTCCACATGCTCAGTTCTGAGAGATAAGTGTGTGTGAAAGCCGTCCTTCACCTAGCTTGTTGGGAACACAAAGTTTCTTTTCAGTTGCAAACTCCACTCCATACATATATATGGGGAGGTACTAGCTCCAACTCGGTTTTACAGTGAAAACTGCAGGAACTTCAAACCGGCACTAGGAAACAGACTGAGAAACCAGAGTAAAAGTTTCTCCTGCAACCCGTTCCCTTTGTGCTAGATGAACGAACGTCTCTCCACATGCTCAGTTCTGAGAGATAAGTGTGTGTGAAAGCCGTCCTTCACCTAGCTTGTTGGGAACACAAAGTTTCTTTTCAGTTGCAAACTCCACTCCATACATATATATGGGGAGGTACTAGCTCCAACTCGGTTTTACAGTGAAAACTGCAGGAACTTCAAACCGGCACTAGGAAACAGACTGAGAAACCAGAGTAAAAGTTTCTCCTGCAACCCGTTCCCTTTGTGCTAGATGAACGAACGTCTCTCCACATGCTCAGTTCTGAGAGATAAGTGTGTGTGAAAGCCGTCCTTCACCTAGCTTGTTGGGAACACAAAGTTTCTTTTCAGTTGCAAACTCCACTCCATACATATATGGGGAGGTACTAGCTCCAACTCGGTTTTACAGTGAAAACTGCAGGAACTTCAAACCGGCACTAGGAAACAGACTGAGAAACCAGAGTAAAAGTTTCTCCTGCAACCCGTTCCCTTTGTGCTAGATGAACGAACGTCTCTCCACATGCTCAGTTCTGAGAGATAAGTGTGTGTGAAAGCCGTCCTTCACCTAGCTTGTTGGGAACACAAAGTTTCTTTTCAGTTGCAAACTCCACTCCATACATATATATGGGGAGGTACTAGCTCCAACTCGGTTTTACAGTGAAAACTGCAGGAACTTCAAACCGGCACTAGGAAACAGACTGAGAAACCAGAGTAAAAGTTTCTCCTGCAACCCGTTCCCTTTGTGCTAGATGAACGAACGTCTCTCCACATGCTCAGTTCTGAGAGATAAGTGTGTGTGAAAGCCGTCCTTCACCTAGCTTGTTGGGAACACAAAGTTTCTTTTCAGTTGCAAACTCCACTCCATACATATATATGGGGAGGTACTAGCTCCAACTCGGTTTTACAGTGAAAACTGCAGGAACTTCAAACCGGCACTAGGAAACAGACTGAGAAACCAGAGTAAAAGTTTCTCCTGCAACCCGTTCCCTTTGTGCTAGATGAACGAACGTCTCTCCACATGCTCAGTTCTGAGAGATAAGTGTGTGTGAAAGCCGTCCTTCACCTAGCTTGTTGGGAACACAAAGTTTCTTTTCAGTTGCAAACTCCACTCCATACATATATATGGGGAGGTACTAGCTCCAACTCGGTTTTACAGTGAAAACTGCAGGAACTTCAAACCGGCACTAGGAAACAGACTGAGAAACCAGAGTAAAAGTTTCTCCTGCAACCCGTTCCCTTTGTGCTAGATGAACGAACGTCTCTCCACATGCTCAGTTCTGAGAGATAAGTGTGTGTGAAAGCCGTCCTTCACCTAGCTTGTTGGGAACACAAAGTTTCTTTTCAGTTGCAAACTCCACTCCATACATATATATGGGGAGGTACTAGCTCCAACTCGGTTTTACAGTGAAAACTGCAGGAACTTCAAACCGGCACTAGGAAACAGACTGAGAAACCAGAGTAAAAGTTTCTCCTGCAACCCGTTCCCTTTGTGCTAGATGAACGAACGTCTCTCCACATGCTCAGTTCTGAGAGATAAGTGTGTGTGAAAGCCGTCCTTCACCTAGCTTGTTGGGAACACAAAGTTTCTTTTCAGTTGCAAACTCCACTCCATACATATATATGGGGAGGTACTAGCTCCAACTCGGTTTTACAGTGAAAACTGCAGGAACTTCAAACCGGCACTAGGAAACAGACTGAGAAACCAGAGTAAAAGTTTCTCCTGCAACCCGTTCCCTTTGTGCTAGATGAACGAACGTCTCTCCACATGCTCAGTTCTGAGAGATAAGTGTGTGTGAAAGCCGTCCTTCACCTAGCTTGTTGGGAACACAAAGTTTCTTTTCAGTTGCAAACTCCACTCCATACATATATATGGGGAGGTACTAGCTCCAACTCGGTTTTACAGTGAAAACTGCAGGAACTTCAAACCGGCACTAGGAAACAGACTGAGAAACCAGAGTAAAAGTTTCTCCTGCAACCCGTTCCCTTTGTGCTAGATGAACGAACGTCTCTCCACATGCTCAGTTCTGAGAGATAAGTGTGTGTGAAAGCCGTCCTTCACCTAGCTTGTTGGGAACACAAAGTTTCTTTTCAGTTGCAAACTCCACTCCATACATATATATGGGGAGGTACTAGCTCCAACTCGGTTTTACAGTGAAAACTGCAGGAACTTCAAACCGGCACTAGGAAACAGACTGAGAAACCAGAGTAAAAGTTTCTCCTGCAACCCGTTCCCTTTGTGCTAGATGAACGAACGTCTCTCCACATGCTCAGTTCTGAGAGATAAGTGTGTGTGAAAGCCGTCCTTCACCTAGCTTGTTGGGAACACAAAGTTTCTTTTCAGTTGCAAACTCCACTCCATACATATATATGGGGAGGTACTAGCTCCAACTCGGTTTTACAGTGAAAACTGCAGGAACTTCAAACCGGCACTAGGAAACAGACTGAGAAACCAGAGTAAAAGTTTCTCCTGCAACCCGTTCCCTTTGTGCTAGATGAACGAACGTCTCTCCACATGCTCAGTTCTGAGAGATAAGTGTGTGTGAAAGCCGTCCTTCACCTAGCTTGTTGGGAACACAAAGTTTCTTTTCAGTTGCAAACTCCACTCCATACATATATATGGGGAGGTACTAGCTCCAACTCGGTTTTACAGTGAAAACTGCAGGAACTTCAAACCGGCACTAGGAAACAGACTGAGAAACCAGAGTAAAAGTTTCTCCTGCAACCCGTTCCCTTTGTGCTAGATGAACGAACGTCTCTCCACATGCTCAGTTCTGAGAGATAAGTGTGTGTGAAAGCCGTCCTTCACCTAGCTTGTTGGGAACACAAAGTTTCTTTTCAGTTGCAAACTCCACTCCATACATATATATGGGGAGGTACTAGCTCCAACTCGGTTTTACAGTGAAAACTGCAGGAACTTCAAACCGGCACTAGGAAACAGACTGAGAAACCAGAGTAAAAGTTTCTCCTGCAACCCGTTCCCTTTGTGCTAGATGAACGAACGTCTCTCCACATGCTCAGTTCTGAGAGATAAGTGTGTGTGAAAGCCGTCCTTCACCTAGCTTGTTGGGAACACAAAGTTTCTTTTCAGTTGCAAACTCCACTCCATACATATATATGGGGAGGTACTAGCTCCAACTCGGTTTTACAGTGAAAACTGCAGGAACTTCAAACCGGCACTAGGAAACAGACTGAGAAACCAGAGTAAAAGTTTCTCCTGCAACCCGTTCCCTTTGTGCTAGATGAACGAACGTCTCTCCACATGCTCAGTTCTGAGAGATAAGTGTGTGTGAAAGCCGTCCTTCACCTAGCTTGTTGGGAACACAAAGTTTCTTTTCAGTTGCAAACTCCACTCCATACATATATATGGGGAGGTACTAGCTCCAACTCGGTTTTACAGTGAAAACTGCAGGAACTTCAAACCGGCACTAGGAAACAGACTGAGAAACCAGAGTAAAAGTTTCTCCTGCAACCCGTTCCCTTTGTGCTAGATGAACGAACGTCTCTCCACATGCTCAGTTCTGAGAGATAAGTGTGTGTGAAAGCCGTCCTTCACCTAGCTTGTTGGGAACACAAAGTTTCTTTTCAGTTGCAAACTCCACTCCATACATATATATGGGGAGGTACTAGCTCCAACTCGGTTTTACAGTGAAAACTGCAGGAACTTCAAACCGGCACTAGGAAACAGACTGAGAAACCAGAGTAAAAGTTTCTCCTGCAACCCGTTCCCTTTGTGCTAGATGAACGAACGTCTCTCCACATGCTCAGTTCTGAGAGATAAGTGTGTGTGAAAGCCGTCCTTCACCTAGCTTGTTGGGAACACAAAGTTTCTTTTCAGTTGCAAACTCCACTCCATACATATATATGGGGAGGTACTAGCTCCAACTCGGTTTTACAGTGAAAACTGCAGGAACTTCAAACCGGCACTAGGAAACAGACTGAGAAACCAGAGTAAAAGTTTCTCCTGCAACCCGTTCCCTTTGTGCTAGATGAACGAACGTCTCTCCACATGCTCAGTTCTGAGAGATAAGTGTGTGTGAAAGCCGTCCTTCACCTAGCTTGTTGGGAACACAAAGTTTCTTTTCAGTTGCAAACTCCACTCCATACATATATA
Source organism: Camelus ferus (assembly GCF_009834535.1). NCBI lineage: Eukaryota > Metazoa > Chordata > Mammalia > Artiodactyla > Camelidae > Camelus > Camelus ferus. The sequence goes on along the minus strand of NW_022587888.1, from coordinate 25,536 downwards.
TGGGGAGGTACTAGCTCCAACTCGGTTTTACAGTGAAAACTGCAGGAACTTCAAACCGGCACTAGGAAACAGACTGAGAAACCAGAGTAAAAGTTTCTCCTGCAACCCGTTCCCTTTGTGCTAGATGAACGAACGTCTCTCCACATGCTCAGTTCTGAGAGATAAGTGTGTGTGAAAGCCGTCCTTCACCTAGCTTGTTGGGAACACAAAGTTTCTTTTCAGTTGCAAACTCCACTCCATACATATATATGGGGAGGTACTAGCTCCAACTCGGTTTTACAGTGAAAACTGCAGGAACTTCAAACCGGCACTAGGAAACAGACTGAGAAACCAGAGTAAAAGTTTCTCCTGCAACCCGTTCCCTTTGTGCTAGATGAACGAACGTCTCTCCACATGCTCAGTTCTGAGAGATAAGTGTGTGTGAAAGCCGTCCTTCACCTAGCTTGTTGGGAACACAAAGTTTCTTTTCAGTTGCAAACTCCACTCCATACATATATATGGGGAGGTACTAGCTCCAACTCGGTTTTACAGTGAAAACTGCAGGAACTTCAAACCGGCACTAGGAAACAGACTGAGAAACCAGAGTAAAAGTTTCTCCTGCAACCCGTTCCCTTTGTGCTAGATGAACGAACGTCTCTCCACATGCTCAGTTCTGAGAGATAAGTGTGTGTGAAAGCCGTCCTTCACCTAGCTTGTTGGGAACACAAAGTTTCTTTTCAGTTGCAAACTCCACTCCATACATATATATGGGGAGGTACTAGCTCCAACTCGGTTTTACAGTGAAAACTGCAGGAACTTCAAACCGGCACTAGGAAACAGACTGAGAAACCAGAGTAAAAGTTTCTCCTGCAACCCGTTCCCTTTGTGCTAGATGAACGAACGTCTCTCCACATGCTCAGTTCTGAGAGATAAGTGTGTGTGAAAGCCGTCCTTCACCTAGCTTGTTGGGAACACAAAGTTTCTTTTCAGTTGCAAACTCCACTCCATACATATATATGGGGAGGTACTAGCTCCAACTCGGTTTTACAGTGAAAACTGCAGGAACTTCAAACCGGCACTAGGAAACAGACTGAGAAACCAGAGTAAAAGTTTCTCCTGCAACCCGTTCCCTTTGTGCTAGATGAACGAACGTCTCTCCACATGCTCAGTTCTGAGAGATAAGTGTGTGTGAAAGCCGTCCTTCACCTAGCTTGTTGGGAACACAAAGTTTCTTTTCAGTTGCAAACTCCACTCCATACATATATATGGGGAGGTACTAGCTCCAACTCGGTTTTACAGTGAAAACTGCAGGAACTTCAAACCGGCACTAGGAAACAGACTGAGAAACCAGAGTAAAAGTTTCTCCTGCAACCCGTTCCCTTTGTGCTAGATGAACGAACGTCTCTCCACATGCTCAGTTCTGAGAGATAAGTGTGTGTGAAAGCCGTCCTTCACCTAGCTTGTTGGGAACACAAAGTTTCTTTTCAGTTGCAAACTCCACTCCATACATATATATGGGGAGGTACTAGCTCCAACTCGGTTTTACAGTGAAAACTGCAGGAACTTCAAACCGGCACTAGGAAACAGACTGAGAAACCAGAGTAAAAGTTTCTCCTGCAACCCGTTCCCTTTGTGCTAGATGAACGAACGTCTCTCCACATGCTCAGTTCTGAGAGATAAGTGTGTGTGAAAGCCGTCCTTCACCTAGCTTGTTGGGAACACAAAGTTTCTTTTCAGTTGCAAACTCCACTCCATACATATATATGGGGAGGTACTAGCTCCAACTCGGTTTTACAGTGAAAACTGCAGGAACTTCAAACCGGCACTAGGAAACAGACTGAGAAACCAGAGTAAAAGTTTCTCCTGCAACCCGTTCCCTTTGTGCTAGATGAACGAACGTCTCTCCACATGCTCAGTTCTGAGAGATAAGTGTGTGTGAAAGCCGTCCTTCACCTAGCTTGTTGGGAACACAAAGTTTCTTTTCAGTTGCAAACTCCACTCCATACATATATATGGGGAGGTACTAGCTCCAACTCGGTTTTACAGTGAAAACTGCAGGAACTTCAAACCGGCACTAGGAAACAGACTGAGAAACCAGAGTAAAAGTTTCTCCTGCAACCCGTTCCCTTTGTGCTAGATGAACGAACGTCTCTCCACATGCTCAGTTCTGAGAGATAAGTGTGTGTGAAAGCCGTCCTTCACCTAGCTTGTTGGGAACACAAAGTTTCTTTTCAGTTGCAAACTCCACTCCATACATATATATGGGGAGGTACTAGCTCCAACTCGGTTTTACAGTGAAAACTGCAGGAACTTCAAACCGGCACTAGGAAACAGACTGAGAAACCAGAGTAAAAGTTTCTCCTGCAACCCGTTCCCTTTGTGCTAGATGAACGAACGTCTCTCCACATGCTCAGTTCTGAGAGATAAGTGTGTGTGAAAGCCGTCCTTCACCTAGCTTGTTGGGAACACAAAGTTTCTTTTCAGTTGCAAACTCCACTCCATACATATATATGGGGAGGTACTAGCTCCAACTCGGTTTTACAGTGAAAACTGCAGGAACTTCAAACCGGCACTAGGAAACAGACTGAGAAACCAGAGTAAAAGTTTCTCCTGCAACCCGTTCCCTTTGTGCTAGATGAACGAACGTCTCTCCACATGCTCAGTTCTGAGAGATAAGTGTGTGTGAAAGCCGTCCTTCACCTAGCTTGTTGGGAACACAAAGTTTCTTTTCAGTTGCAAACTCCACTCCATACATATATATGGGGAGGTACTAGCTCCAACTCGGTTTTACAGTGAAAACTGCAGGAACTTCAAACCGGCACTAGGAAACAGACTGAGAAACCAGAGTAAAAGTTTCTCCTGCAACCCGTTCCCTTTGTGCTAGATGAACGAACGTCTCTCCACATGCTCAGTTCTGAGAGATAAGTGTGTGTGAAAGCCGTCCTTCACCTAGCTTGTTGGGAACACAAAGTTTCTTTTCAGTTGCAAACTCCACTCCATACATATATATGGGGAGGTACTAGCTCCAACTCGGTTTTACAGTGAAAACTGCAGGAACTTCAAACCGGCACTAGGAAACAGACTGAGAAACCAGAGTAAAAGTTTCTCCTGCAACCCGTTCCCTTTGTGCTAGATGAACGAACGTCTCTCCACATGCTCAGTTCTGAGAGATAAGTGTGTGTGAAAGCCGTCCTTCACCTAGCTTGTTGGGAACACAAAGTTTCTTTTCAGTTGCAAACTCCACTCCATACATATATATGGGGAGGTACTAGCTCCAACTCGGTTTTACAGTGAAAACTGCAGGAACTTCAAACCGGCACTAGGAAACAGACTGAGAAACCAGAGTAAAAGTTTCTCCTGCAACCCGTTCCCTTTGTGCTAGATGAACGAACGTCTCTCCACATGCTCAGTTCTGAGAGATAAGTGTGTGTGAAAGCCGTCCTTCACCTAGCTTGTTGGGAACACAAAGTTTCTTTTCAGTTGCAAACTCCACTCCATACATATATATGGGGAGGTACTAGCTCCAACTCGGTTTTACAGTGAAAACTGCAGGAACTTCAAACCGGCACTAGGAAACAGACTGAGAAACCAGAGTAAAAGTTTCTCCTGCAACCCGTTCCCTTTGTGCTAGATGAACGAACGTCTCTCCACATGCTCAGTTCTGAGAGATAAGTGTGTGTGAAAGCCGTCCTTCACCTAGCTTGTTGGGAACACAAAGTTTCTTTTCAGTTGCAAACTCCACTCCATACATATATATGGGGAGGTACTAGCTCCAACTCGGTTTTACAGTGAAAACTGCAGGAACTTCAAACCGGCACTAGGAAACAGACTGAGAAACCAGAGTAAAAGTTTCTCCTGCAACCCGTTCCCTTTGTGCTAGATGAACGAACGTCTCTCCACATGCTCAGTTCTGAGAGATAAGTGTGTGTGAAAGCCGTCCTTCACCTAGCTTGTTGGGAACACAAAGTTTCTTTTCAGTTGCAAACTCCACTCCATACATATATATGGGGAGGTACTAGCTCCAACTCGGTTTTACAGTGAAAACTGCAGGAACTTCAAACCGGCACTAGGAAACAGACTGAGAAACCAGAGTAAAAGTTTCTCCTGCAACCCGTTCCCTTTGTGCTAGATGAACGAACGTCTCTCCACATGCTCAGTTCTGAGAGATAAGTGTGTGTGAAAGCCGTCCTTCACCTAGCTTGTTGGGAACACAAAGTTTCTTTTCAGTTGCAAACTCCACTCCATACATATATATGGGGAGGTACTAGCTCCAACTCGGTTTTACAGTGAAAACTGCAGGAACTTCAAACCGGCACTAGGAAACAGACTGAGAAACCAGAGTAAAAGTTTCTCCTGCAACCCGTTCCCTTTGTGCTAGATGAACGAACGTCTCTCCACATGCTCAGTTCTGAGAGATAAGTGTGTGTGAAAGCCGTCCTTCACCTAGCTTGTTGGGAACACAAAGTTTCTTTTCAGTTGCAAACTCCACTCCATACATATATATGGGGAGGTACTAGCTCCAACTCGGTTTTACAGTGAAAACTGCAGGAACTTCAAACCGGCACTAGGAAACAGACTGAGAAACCAGAGTAAAAGTTTCTCCTGCAACCCGTTCCCTTTGTGCTAGATGAACGAACGTCTCTCCACATGCTCAGTTCTGAGAGATAAGTGTGTGTGAAAGCCGTCCTTCACCTAGCTTGTTGGGAACACAAAGTTTCTTTTCAGTTGCAAACTCCACTCCATACATATATATGGGGAGGTACTAGCTCCAACTCGGTTTTACAGTGAAAACTGCAGGAACTTCAAACCGGCACTAGGAAACAGACTGAGAAACCAGAGTAAAAGTTTCTCCTGCAACCCGTTCCCTTTGTGCTAGATGAACGAACGTCTCTCCACATGCTCAGTTCTGAGAGATAAGTGTGTGTGAAAGCCGTCCTTCACCTAGCTTGTTGGGAACACAAAGTTTCTTTTCAGTTGCAAACTCCACTCCATACATATATATGGGGAGGTACTAGCTCCAACTCGGTTTTACAGTGAAAACTGCAGGAACTTCAAACCGGCACTAGGAAACAGACTGAGAAACCAGAGTAAAAGTTTCTCCTGCAACCCGTTCCCTTTGTGCTAGATGAACGAACGTCTCTCCACATGCTCAGTTCTGAGAGATAAGTGTGTGTGAAAGCCGTCCTTCACCTAGCTTGTTGGGAACACAAAGTTTCTTTTCAGTTGCAAACTCCACTCCATACATATATATGGGGAGGTACTAGCTCCAACTCGGTTTTACAGTGAAAACTGCAGGAACTTCAAACCGGCACTAGGAAACAGACTGAGAAACCAGAGTAAAAGTTTCTCCTGCAACCCGTTCCCTTTGTGCTAGATGAACGAACGTCTCTCCACATGCTCAGTTCTGAGAGATAAGTGTGTGTGAAAGCCGTCCTTCACCTAGCTTGTTGGGAACACAAAGTTTCTTTTCAGTTGCAAACTCCACTCCATACATATATATGGGGAGGTACTAGCTCCAACTCGGTTTTACAGTGAAAACTGCAGGAACTTCAAACCGGCACTAGGAAACAGACTGAGAAACCAGAGTAAAAGTTTCTCCTGCAACCCGTTCCCTTTGTGCTAGATGAACGAACGTCTCTCCACATGCTCAGTTCTGAGAGATAAGTGTGTGTGAAAGCCGTCCTTCACCTAGCTTGTTGGGAACACAAAGTTTCTTTTCAGTTGCAAACTCCACTCCATACATATATATGGGGAGGTACTAGCTCCAACTCGGTTTTACAGTGAAAACTGCAGGAACTTCAAACCGGCACTAGGAAACAGACTGAGAAACCAGAGTAAAAGTTTCTCCTGCAACCCGTTCCCTTTGTGCTAGATGAACGAACGTCTCTCCACATGCTCAGTTCTGAGAGATAAGTGTGTGTGAAAGCCGTCCTTCACCTAGCTTGTTGGGAACACAAAGTTTCTTTTCAGTTGCAAACTCCACTCCATACATATATATGGGGAGGTACTAGCTCCAACTCGGTTTTACAGTGAAAACTGCAGGAACTTCAAACCGGCACTAGGAAACAGACTGAGAAACCAGAGTAAAAGTTTCTCCTGCAACCCGTTCCCTTTGTGCTAGATGAACGAACGTCTCTCCACATGCTCAGTTCTGAGAGATAAGTGTGTGTGAAAGCCGTCCTTCACCTAGCTTGTTGGGAACACAAAGTTTCTTTTCAGTTGCAAACTCCACTCCATACATATATATGGGGAGGTACTAGCTCCAACTCGGTTTTACAGTGAAAACTGCAGGAACTTCAAACCGGCACTAGGAAACAGACTGAGAAACCAGAGTAAAAGTTTCTCCTGCAACCCGTTCCCTTTGTGCTAGATGAACGAACGTCTCTCCACATGCTCAGTTCTGAGAGATAAGTGTGTGTGAAAGCCGTCCTTCACCTAGCTTGTTGGGAACACAAAGTTTCTTTTCAGTTGCAAACTCCACTCCATACATATATATGGGGAGGTACTAGCTCCAACTCGGTTTTACAGTGAAAACTGCAGGAACTTCAAACCGGCACTAGGAAACAGACTGAGAAACCAGAGTAAAAGTTTCTCCTGCAACCCGTTCCCTTTGTGCTAGATGAACGAACGTCTCTCCACATGCTCAGTTCTGAGAGATAAGTGTGTGTGAAAGCCGTCCTTCACCTAGCTTGTTGGGAACACAAAGTTTCTTTTCAGTTGCAAACTCCACTCCATACATATATATGGGGAGGTACTAGCTCCAACTCGGTTTTACAGTGAAAACTGCAGGAACTTCAAACCGGCACTAGGAAACAGACTGAGAAACCAGAGTAAAAGTTTCTCCTGCAACCCGTTCCCTTTGTGCTAGATGAACGAACGTCTCTCCACATGCTCAGTTCTGAGAGATAAGTGTGTGTGAAAGCCGTCCTTCACCTAGCTTGTTGGGAACACAAAGTTTCTTTTCAGTTGCAAACTCCACTCCATACATATATATGGGGAGGTACTAGCTCCAACTCGGTTTTACAGTGAAAACTGCAGGAACTTCAAACCGGCACTAGGAAACAGACTGAGAAACCAGAGTAAAAGTTTCTCCTGCAACCCGTTCCCTTTGTGCTAGATGAACGAACGTCTCTCCACATGCTCAGTTCTGAGAGATAAGTGTGTGTGAAAGCCGTCCTTCACCTAGCTTGTTGGGAACACAAAGTTTCTTTTCAGTTGCAAACTCCACTCCATACATATATATGGGGAGGTACTAGCTCCAACTCGGTTTTACAGTGAAAACTGCAGGAACTTCAAACCGGCACTAGGAAACAGACTGAGAAACCAGAGTAAAAGTTTCTCCTGCAACCCGTTCCCTTTGTGCTAGATGAACGAACGTCTCTCCACATGCTCAGTTCTGAGAGATAAGTGTGTGTGAAAGCCGTCCTTCACCTAGCTTGTTGGGAACACAAAGTTTCTTTTCAGTTGCAAACTCCACTCCATACATATATATGGGGAGGTACTAGCTCCAACTCGGTTTTACAGTGAAAACTGCAGGAACTTCAAACCGGCACTAGGAAACAGACTGAGAAACCAGAGTAAAAGTTTCTCCTGCAACCCGTTCCCTTTGTGCTAGATGAACGAACGTCTCTCCACATGCTCAGTTCTGAGAGATAAGTGTGTGTGAAAGCCGTCCTTCACCTAGCTTGTTGGGAACACAAAGTTTCTTTTCAGTTGCAAACTCCACTCCATACATATATATGGGGAGGTACTAGCTCCAACTCGGTTTTACAGTGAAAACTGCAGGAACTTCAAACCGGCACTAGGAAACAGACTGAGAAACCAGAGTAAAAGTTTCTCCTGCAACCCGTTCCCTTTGTGCTAGATGAACGAACGTCTCTCCACATGCTCAGTTCTGAGAGATAAGTGTGTGTGAAAGCCGTCCTTCACCTAGCTTGTTGGGAACACAAAGTTTCTTTTCAGTTGCAAACTCCACTCCATACATATATATGGGGAGGTACTAGCTCCAACTCGGTTTTACAGTGAAAACTGCAGGAACTTCAAACCGGCACTAGGAAACAGACTGAGAAACCAGAGTAAAAGTTTCTCCTGCAACCCGTTCCCTTTGTGCTAGATGAACGAACGTCTCTCCACATGCTCAGTTCTGAGAGATAAGTGTGTGTGAAAGCCGTCCTTCACCTAGCTTGTTGGGAACACAAAGTTTCTTTTCAGTTGCAAACTCCACTCCATACATATATATGGGGAGGTACTAGCTCCAACTCGGTTTTACAGTGAAAACTGCAGGAACTTCAAACCGGCACTAGGAAACAGACTGAGAAACCAGAGTAAAAGTTTCTCCTGCAACCCGTTCCCTTTGTGCTAGATGAACGAACGTCTCTCCACATGCTCAGTTCTGAGAGATAAGTGTGTGTGAAAGCCGTCCTTCACCTAGCTTGTTGGGAACACAAAGTTTCTTTTCAGTTGCAAACTCCACTCCATACATATATATGGGGAGGTACTAGCTCCAACTCGGTTTTACAGTGAAAACTGCAGGAACTTCAAACCGGCACTAGGAAACAGACTGAGAAACCAGAGTAAAAGTTTCTCCTGCAACCCGTTCCCTTTGTGCTAGATGAACGAACGTCTCTCCACATGCTCAGTTCTGAGAGATAAGTGTGTGTGAAAGCCGTCCTTCACCTAGCTTGTTGGGAACACAAAGTTTCTTTTCAGTTGCAAACTCCACTCCATACATATATATGGGGAGGTACTAGCTCCAACTCGGTTTTACAGTGAAAACTGCAGGAACTTCAAACCGGCACTAGGAAACAGACTGAGAAACCAGAGTAAAAGTTTCTCCTGCAACCCGTTCCCTTTGTGCTAGATGAACGAACGTCTCTCCACATGCTCAGTTCTGAGAGATAAGTGTGTGTGAAAGCCGTCCTTCACCTAGCTTGTTGGGAACACAAAGTTTCTTTTCAGTTGCAAACTCCACTCCATACATATATATGGGGAGGTACTAGCTCCAACTCGGTTTTACAGTGAAAACTGCAGGAACTTCAAACCGGCACTAGGAAACAGACTGAGAAACCAGAGTAAAAGTTTCTCCTGCAACCCGTTCCCTTTGTGCTAGATGAACGAACGTCTCTCCACATGCTCAGTTCTGAGAGATAAGTGTGTGTGAAAGCCGTCCTTCACCTAGCTTGTTGGGAACACAAAGTTTCTTTTCAGTTGCAAACTCCACTCCATACATATATATGGGGAGGTACTAGCTCCAACTCGGTTTTACAGTGAAAACTGCAGGAACTTCAAACCGGCACTAGGAAACAGACTGAGAAACCAGAGTAAAAGTTTCTCCTGCAACCCGTTCCCTTTGTGCTAGATGAACGAACGTCTCTCCACATGCTCAGTTCTGAGAGATAAGTGTGTGTGAAAGCCGTCCTTCACCTAGCTTGTTGGGAACACAAAGTTTCTTTTCAGTTGCAAACTCCACTCCATACATATATATGGGGAGGTACTAGCTCCAACTCGGTTTTACAGTGAAAACTGCAGGAACTTCAAACCGGCACTAGGAAACAGACTGAGAAACCAGAGTAAAAGTTTCTCCTGCAACCCGTTCCCTTTGTGCTAGATGAACGAACGTCTCTCCACATGCTCAGTTCTGAGAGATAAGTGTGTGTGAAAGCCGTCCTTCACCTAGCTTGTTGGGAACACAAAGTTTCTTTTCAGTTGCAAACTCCACTCCATACATATATATGGGGAGGTACTAGCTCCAACTCGGTTTTACAGTGAAAACTGCAGGAACTTCAAACCGGCACTAGGAAACAGACTGAGAAACCAGAGTAAAAGTTTCTCCTGCAACCCGTTCCCTTTGTGCTAGATGAACGAACGTCTCTCCACATGCTCAGTTCTGAGAGATAAGTGTGTGTGAAAGCCGTCCTTCACCTAGCTTGTTGGGAACACAAAGTTTCTTTTCAGTTGCAAACTCCACTCCATACATATATATGGGGAGGTACTAGCTCCAACTCGGTTTTACAGTGAAAACTGCAGGAACTTCAAACCGGCACTAGGAAACAGACTGAGAAACCAGAGTAAAAGTTTCTCCTGCAACCCGTTCCCTTTGTGCTAGATGAACGAACGTCTCTCCACATGCTCAGTTCTGAGAGATAAGTGTGTGTGAAAGCCGTCCTTCACCTAGCTTGTTGGGAACACAAAGTTTCTTTTCAGTTGCAAACTCCACTCCATACATATATATGGGGAGGTACTAGCTCCAACTCGGTTTTACAGTGAAAACTGCAGGAACTTCAAACCGGCACTAGGAAACAGACTGAGAAACCAGAGTAAAAGTTTCTCCTGCAACCCGTTCCCTTTGTGCTAGATGAACGAACGTCTCTCCACATGCTCAGTTCTGAGAGATAAGTGTGTGTGAAAGCCGTCCTTCACCTAGCTTGTTGGGAACACAAAGTTTCTTTTCAGTTGCAAACTCCACTCCATACATATATATGGGGAGGTACTAGCTCCAACTCGGTTTTACAGTGAAAACTGCAGGAACTTCAAACCGGCACTAGGAAACAGACTGAGAAACCAGAGTAAAAGTTTCTCCTGCAACCCGTTCCCTTTGTGCTAGATGAACGAACGTCTCTCCACATGCTCAGTTCTGAGAGATAAGTGTGTGTGAAAGCCGTCCTTCACCTAGCTTGTTGGGAACACAAAGTTTCTTTTCAGTTGCAAACTCCACTCCATACATATATATGGGGAGGTACTAGCTCCAACTCGGTTTTACAGTGAAAACTGCAGGAACTTCAAACCGGCACTAGGAAACAGACTGAGAAACCAGAGTAAAAGTTTCTCCTGCAACCCGTTCCCTTTGTGCTAGATGAACGAACGTCTCTCCACATGCTCAGTTCTGAGAGATAAGTGTGTGTGAAAGCCGTCCTTCACCTAGCTTGTTGGGAACACAAAGTTTCTTTTCAGTTGCAAACTCCACTCCATACATATATATGGGGAGGTACTAGCTCCAACTCGGTTTTACAGTGAAAACTGCAGGAACTTCAAACCGGCACTAGGAAACAGACTGAGAAACCAGAGTAAAAGTTTCTCCTGCAACCCGTTCCCTTTGTGCTAGATGAACGAACGTCTCTCCACATGCTCAGTTCTGAGAGATAAGTGTGTGTGAAAGCCGTCCTTCACCTAGCTTGTTGGGAACACAAAGTTTCTTTTCAGTTGCAAACTCCACTCCATACATATATATGGGGAGGTACTAGCTCCAACTCGGTTTTACAGTGAAAACTGCAGGAACTTCAAACCGGCACTAGGAAACAGACTGAGAAACCAGAGTAAAAGTTTCTCCTGCAACCCGTTCCCTTTGTGCTAGATGAACGAACGTCTCTCCACATGCTCAGTTCTGAGAGATAAGTGTGTGTGAAAGCCGTCCTTCACCTAGCTTGTTGGGAACACAAAGTTTCTTTTCAGTTGCAAACTCCACTCCATACATATATATGGGGAGGTACTAGCTCCAACTCGGTTTTACAGTGAAAACTGCAGGAACTTCAAACCGGCACTAGGAAACAGACTGAGAAACCAGAGTAAAAGTTTCTCCTGCAACCCGTTCCCTTTGTGCTAGATGAACGAACGTCTCTCCACATGCTCAGTTCTGAGAGATAAGTGTGTGTGAAAGCCGTCCTTCACCTAGCTTGTTGGGAACACAAAGTTTCTTTTCAGTTGCAAACTCCACTCCATACATATATATGGGGAGGTACTAGCTCCAACTCGGTTTTACAGTGAAAACTGCAGGAACTTCAAACCGGCACTAGGAAACAGACTGAGAAACCAGAGTAAAAGTTTCTCCTGCAACCCGTTCCCTTTGTGCTAGATGAACGAACGTCTCTCCACATGCTCAGTTCTGAGAGATAAGTGTGTGTGAAAGCCGTCCTTCACCTAGCTTGTTGGGAACACAAAGTTTCTTTTCAGTTGCAAACTCCACTCCATACATATATATGGGGAGGTACTAGCTCCAACTCGGTTTTACAGTGAAAACTGCAGGAACTTCAAACCGGCACTAGGAAACAGACTGAGAAACCAGAGTAAAAGTTTCTCCTGCAACCCGTTCCCTTTGTGCTAGATGAACGAACGTCTCTCCACATGCTCAGTTCTGAGAGATAAGTGTGTGTGAAAGCCGTCCTTCACCTAGCTTGTTGGGAACACAAAGTTTCTTTTCAGTTGCAAACTCCACTCCATACATATATATGGGGAGGTACTAGCTCCAACTCGGTTTTACAGTGAAAACTGCAGGAACTTCAAACCGGCACTAGGAAACAGACTGAGAAACCAGAGTAAAAGTTTCTCCTGCAACCCGTTCCCTTTGTGCTAGATGAACGAACGTCTCTCCACATGCTCAGTTCTGAGAGATAAGTGTGTGTGAAAGCCGTCCTTCACCTAGCTTGTTGGGAACACAAAGTTTCTTTTCAGTTGCAAACTCCACTCCATACATATATATGGGGAGGTACTAGCTCCAACTCGGTTTTACAGTGAAAACTGCAGGAACTTCAAACCGGCACTAGGAAACAGACTGAGAAACCAGAGTAAAAGTTTCTCCTGCAACCCGTTCCCTTTGTGCTAGATGAACGAACGTCTCTCCACATGCTCAGTTCTGAGAGATAAGTGTGTGTGAAAGCCGTCCTTCACCTAGCTTGTTGGGAACACAAAGTTTCTTTTCAGTTGCAAACTCCACTCCATACATATATATGGGGAGGTACTAGCTCCAACTCGGTTTTACAGTGAAAACTGCAGGAACTTCAAACCGGCACTAGGAAACAGACTGAGAAACCAGAGTAAAAGTTTCTCCTGCAACCCGTTCCCTTTGTGCTAGATGAACGAACGTCTCTCCACATGCTCAGTTCTGAGAGATAAGTGTGTGTGAAAGCCGTCCTTCACCTAGCTTGTTGGGAACACAAAGTTTCTTTTCAGTTGCAAACTCCACTCCATACATATATATGGGGAGGTACTAGCTCCAACTCGGTTTTACAGTGAAAACTGCAGGAACTTCAAACCGGCACTAGGAAACAGACTGAGAAACCAGAGTAAAAGTTTCTCCTGCAACCCGTTCCCTTTGTGCTAGATGAACGAACGTCTCTCCACATGCTCAGTTCTGAGAGATAAGTGTGTGTGAAAGCCGTCCTTCACCTAGCTTGTTGGGAACACAAAGTTTCTTTTCAGTTGCAAACTCCACTCCATACATATATATGGGGAGGTACTAGCTCCAACTCGGTTTTACAGTGAAAACTGCAGGAACTTCAAACCGGCACTAGGAAACAGACTGAGAAACCAGAGTAAAAGTTTCTCCTGCAACCCGTTCCCTTTGTGCTAGATGAACGAACGTCTCTCCACATGCTCAGTTCTGAGAGATAAGTGTGTGTGAAAGCCGTCCTTCACCTAGCTTGTTGGGAACACAAAGTTTCTTTTCAGTTGCAAACTCCACTCCATACATATATATGGGGAGGTACTAGCTCCAACTCGGTTTTACAGTGAAAACTGCAGGAACTTCAAACCGGCACTAGGAAACAGACTGAGAAACCAGAGTAAAAGTTTCTCCTGCAACCCGTTCCCTTTGTGCTAGATGAACGAACGTCTCTCCACATGCTCAGTTCTGAGAGATAAGTGTGTGTGAAAGCCGTCCTTCACCTAGCTTGTTGGGAACACAAAGTTTCTTTTCAGTTGCAAACTCCACTCCATACATATATATGGGGAGGTACTAGCTCCAACTCGGTTTTACAGTGAAAACTGCAGGAACTTCAAACCGGCACTAGGAAACAGACTGAGAAACCAGAGTAAAAGTTTCTCCTGCAACCCGTTCCCTTTGTGCTAGATGAACGAACGTCTCTCCACATGCTCAGTTCTGAGAGATAAGTGTGTGTGAAAGCCGTCCTTCACCTAGCTTGTTGGGAACACAAAGTTTCTTTTCAGTTGCAAACTCCACTCCATACATATATATGGGGAGGTACTAGCTCCAACTCGGTTTTACAGTGAAAACTGCAGGAACTTCAAACCGGCACTAGGAAACAGACTGAGAAACCAGAGTAAAAGTTTCTCCTGCAACCCGTTCCCTTTGTGCTAGATGAACGAACGTCTCTCCACATGCTCAGTTCTGAGAGATAAGTGTGTGTGAAAGCCGTCCTTCACCTAGCTTGTTGGGAACACAAAGTTTCTTTTCAGTTGCAAACTCCACTCCATACATATATATGGGGAGGTACTAGCTCCAACTCGGTTTTACAGTGAAAACTGCAGGAACTTCAAACCGGCACTAGGAAACAGACTGAGAAACCAGAGTAAAAGTTTCTCCTGCAACCCGTTCCCTTTGTGCTAGATGAACGAACGTCTCTCCACATGCTCAGTTCTGAGAGATAAGTGTGTGTGAAAGCCGTCCTTCACCTAGCTTGTTGGGAACACAAAGTTTCTTTTCAGTTGCAAACTCCACTCCATACATATATATGGGGAGGTACTAGCTCCAACTCGGTTTTACAGTGAAAACTGCAGGAACTTCAAACCGGCACTAGGAAACAGACTGAGAAACCAGAGTAAAAGTTTCTCCTGCAACCCGTTCCCTTTGTGCTAGATGAACGAACGTCTCTCCACATGCTCAGTTCTGAGAGATAAGTGTGTGTGAAAGCCGTCCTTCACCTAGCTTGTTGGGAACACAAAGTTTCTTTTCAGTTGCAAACTCCACTCCATACATATATATGGGGAGGTACTAGCTCCAACTCGGTTTTACAGTGAAAACTGCAGGAACTTCAAACCGGCACTAGGAAACAGACTGAGAAACCAGAGTAAAAGTTTCTCCTGCAACCCGTTCCCTTTGTGCTAGATGAACGAACGTCTCTCCACATGCTCAGTTCTGAGAGATAAGTGTGTGTGAAAGCCGTCCTTCACCTAGCTTGTTGGGAACACAAAGTTTCTTTTCAGTTGCAAACTCCACTCCATACATATATATGGGGAGGTACTAGCTCCAACTCGGTTTTACAGTGAAAACTGCAGGAACTTCAAACCGGCACTAGGAAACAGACTGAGAAACCAGAGTAAAAGTTTCTCCTGCAACCCGTTCCCTTTGTGCTAGATGAACGAACGTCTCTCCACATGCTCAGTTCTGAGAGATAAGTGTGTGTGAAAGCCGTCCTTCACCTAGCTTGTTGGGAACACAAAGTTTCTTTTCAGTTGCAAACTCCACTCCATACATATATATGGGGAGGTACTAGCTCCAACTCGGTTTTACAGTGAAAACTGCAGGAACTTCAAACCGGCACTAGGAAACAGACTGAGAAACCAGAGTAAAAGTTTCTCCTGCAACCCGTTCCCTTTGTGCTAGATGAACGAACGTCTCTCCACATGCTCAGTTCTGAGAGATAAGTGTGTGTGAAAGCCGTCCTTCACCTAGCTTGTTGGGAACACAAAGTTTCTTTTCAGTTGCAAACTCCACTCCATACATATATATGGGGAGGTACTAGCTCCAACTCGGTTTTACAGTGAAAACTGCAGGAACTTCAAACCGGCACTAGGAAACAGACTGAGAAACCAGAGTAAAAGTTTCTCCTGCAACCCGTTCCCTTTGTGCTAGATGAACGAACGTCTCTCCACATGCTCAGTTCTGAGAGATAAGTGTGTGTGAAAGCCGTCCTTCACCTAGCTTGTTGGGAACACAAAGTTTCTTTTCAGTTGCAAACTCCACTCCATACATATATATGGGGAGGTACTAGCTCCAACTCGGTTTTACAGTGAAAACTGCAGGAACTTCAAACCGGCACTAGGAAACAGACTGAGAAACCAGAGTAAAAGTTTCTCCTGCAACCCGTTCCCTTTGTGCTAGATGAACGAACGTCTCTCCACATGCTCAGTTCTGAGAGATAAGTGTGTGTGAAAGCCGTCCTTCACCTAGCTTGTTGGGAACACAAAGTTTCTTTTCAGTTGCAAACTCCACTCCATACATATATATGGGGAGGTACTAGCTCCAACTCGGTTTTACAGTGAAAACTGCAGGAACTTCAAACCGGCACTAGGAAACAGACTGAGAAACCAGAGTAAAAGTTTCTCCTGCAACCCGTTCCCTTTGTGCTAGATGAACGAACGTCTCTCCACATGCTCAGTTCTGAGAGATAAGTGTGTGTGAAAGCCGTCCTTCACCTAGCTTGTTGGGAACACAAAGTTTCTTTTCAGTTGCAAACTCCACTCCATACATATATATGGGGAGGTACTAGCTCCAACTCGGTTTTACAGTGAAAACTGCAGGAACTTCAAACCGGCACTAGGAAACAGACTGAGAAACCAGAGTAAAAGTTTCTCCTGCAACCCGTTCCCTTTGTGCTAGATGAACGAACGTCTCTCCACATGCTCAGTTCTGAGAGATAAGTGTGTGTGAAAGCCGTCCTTCACCTAGCTTGTTGGGAACACAAAGTTTCTTTTCAGTTGCAAACTCCACTCCATACATATATATGGGGAGGTACTAGCTCCAACTCGGTTTTACAGTGAAAACTGCAGGAACTTCAAACCGGCACTAGGAAACAGACTGAGAAACCAGAGTAAAAGTTTCTCCTGCAACCCGTTCCCTTTGTGCTAGATGAACGAACGTCTCTCCACATGCTCAGTTCTGAGAGATAAGTGTGTGTGAAAGCCGTCCTTCACCTAGCTTGTTGGGAACACAAAGTTTCTTTTCAGTTGCAAACTCCACTCCATACATATATATGGGGAGGTACTAGCTCCAACTCGGTTTTACAGTGAAAACTGCAGGAACTTCAAACCGGCACTAGGAAACAGACTGAGAAACCAGAGTAAAAGTTTCTCCTGCAACCCGTTCCCTTTGTGCTAGATGAACGAACGTCTCTCCACATGCTCAGTTCTGAGAGATAAGTGTGTGTGAAAGCCGTCCTTCACCTAGCTTGTTGGGAACACAAAGTTTCTTTTCAGTTGCAAACTCCACTCCATACATATATATGGGGAGGTACTAGCTCCAACTCGGTTTTACAGTGAAAACTGCAGGAACTTCAAACCGGCACTAGGAAACAGACTGAGAAACCAGAGTAAAAGTTTCTCCTGCAACCCGTTCCCTTTGTGCTAGATGAACGAACGTCTCTCCACATGCTCAGTTCTGAGAGATAAGTGTGTGTGAAAGCCGTCCTTCACCTAGCTTGTTGGGAACACAAAGTTTCTTTTCAGTTGCAAACTCCACTCCATACATATATATGGGGAGGTACTAGCTCCAACTCGGTTTTACAGTGAAAACTGCAGGAACTTCAAACCGGCACTAGGAAACAGACTGAGAAACCAGAGTAAAGTTTCTCCTGCAACCCGTTCCCTTTGTGCTAGATGAACGAACGTCTCTCCACATGCTCAGTTCTGAGAGATAAGTGTGTGTGAAAGCCGTCCTTCACCTAGCTTGTTGGGAACACAAAGTTTCTTTTCAGTTGCAAACTCCACTCCATACATATATATGGGGAGGTACTAGCTCCAACTCGGTTTTACAGTGAAAACTGCAGGAACTTCAAACCGGCACTAGGAAACAGACTGAGAAACCAGAGTAAAAGTTTCTCCTGCAACCCGTTCCCTTTGTGCTAGATGAACGAACGTCTCTCCACATGCTCAGTTCTGAGAGATAAGTGTGTGTGAAAGCCGTCCTTCACCTAGCTTGTTGGGAACACAAAGTTTCTTTTCAGTTGCAAACTCCACTCCATACATATATATGGGGAGGTACTAGCTCCAACTCGGTTTTACAGTGAAAACTGCAGGAACTTCAAACCGGCACTAGGAAACAGACTGAGAAACCAGAGTAAAAGTTTCTCCTGCAACCCGTTCCCTTTGTGCTAGATGAACGAACGTCTCTCCACATGCTCAGTTCTGAGAGATAAGTGTGTGTGAAAGCCGTCCTTCACCTAGCTTGTTGGGAACACAAAGTTTCTTTTCAGTTGCAAACTCCACTCCATACATATATATGGGGAGGTACTAGCTCCAACTCGGTTTTACAGTGAAAACTGCAGGAACTTCAAACCGGCACTAGGAAACAGACTGAGAAACCAGAGTAAAAGTTTCTCCTGCAACCCGTTCCCTTTGTGCTAGATGAACGAACGTCTCTCCACATGCTCAGTTCTGAGAGATAAGTGTGTGTGAAAGCCGTCCTTCACCTAGCTTGTTGGGAACACAAAGTTTCTTTTCAGTTGCAAACTCCACTCCATACATATATATGGGGAGGTACTAGCTCCAACTCGGTTTTACAGTGAAAACTGCAGGAACTTCAAACCGGCACTAGGAAACAGACTGAGAAACCAGAGTAAAAGTTTCTCCTGCAACCCGTTCCCTTTGTGCTAGATGAACGAACGTCTCTCCACATGCTCAGTTCTGAGAGATAAGTGTGTGTGAAAGCCGTCCTTCACCTAGCTTGTTGGGAACACAAAGTTCTTTTCAGTTGCAAACTCCACTCCATACATATATATGGGGAGGTACTAGCTCCAACTCGGTTTTACAGTGAAAACTGCAGGAACTTCAAACCGGCACTAGGAAACAGACTGAGAAACCAGAGTAAAAGTTTCTCCTGCAACCCGTTCCCTTTGTGCTAGATGAACGAACGTCTCTCCACATGCTCAGTTCTGAGAGATAAGTGTGTGTGAAAGCCGTCCTTCACCTAGCTTGTTGGGAACACAAAGTTTCTTTTCAGTTGCAAACTCCACTCCATACATATATATGGGGAGGTACTAGCTCCAACTCGGTTTTACAGTGAAAACTGCAGGAACTTCAAACCGGCACTAGGAAACAGACTGAGAAACCAGAGTAAAAGTTTCTCCTGCAACCCGTTCCCTTTGTGCTAGATGAACGAACGTCTCTCCACATGCTCAGTTCTGAGAGATAAGTGTGTGTGAAAGCCGTCCTTCACCTAGCTTGTTGGGAACACAAAGTTTCTTTTCAGTTGCAAACTCCACTCCATACATATATATGGGGAGGTACTAGCTCCAACTCGGTTTTACAGTGAAAACTGCAGGAACTTCAAACCGGCACTAGGAAACAGACTGAGAAACCAGAGTAAAAGTTTCTCCTGCAACCCGTTCCCTTTGTGCTAGATGAACGAACGTCTCTCCACATGCTCAGTTCTGAGAGATAAGTGTGTGTGAAAGCCGTCCTTCACCTAGCTTGTTGGGAACACAAAGTTTCTTTTCAGTTGCAAACTCCACTCCATACATATATATGGGGAGGTACTAGCTCCAACTCGGTTTTACAGTGAAAACTGCAGGAACTTCAAACCGGCACTAGGAAACAGACTGAGAAACCAGAGTAAAAGTTTCTCCTGCAACCCGTTCCCTTTGTGCTAGATGAACGAACGTCTCTCCACATGCTCAGTTCTGAGAGATAAGTGTGTGTGAAAGCCGTCCTTCACCTAGCTTGTTGGGAACACAAAGTTTCTTTTCAGTTGCAAACTCCACTCCATACATATATATGGGGAGGTACTAGCTCCAACTCGGTTTTACAGTGAAAACTGCAGGAACTTCAAACCGGCACTAGGAAACAGACTGAGAAACCAGAGTAAAGTTTCTCCTGCAACCCGTTCCCTTTGTGCTAGATGAACGAACGTCTCTCCACATGCTCAGTTCTGAGAGATAAGTGTGTGTGAAAGCCGTCCTTCACCTAGCTTGTTGGGAACACAAAGTTTCTTTTCAGTTGCAAACTCCACTCCATACATATATATGGGGAGGTACTAGCTCCAACTCGGTTTTACAGTGAAAACTGCAGGAACTTCAAACCGGCACTAGGAAACAGACTGAGAAACCAGAGTAAAAGTTTCTCCTGCAACCCGTTCCCTTTGTGCTAGATGAACGAACGTCTCTCCACATGCTCAGTTCTGAGAGATAAGTGTGTGTGAAAGCCGTCCTTCACCTAGCTTGTTGGGAACACAAAGTTTCTTTTCAGTTGCAAACTCCACTCCATACATATATATGGGGAGGTACTAGCTCCAACTCGGTTTTACAGTGAAAACTGCAGGAACTTCAAACCGGCACTAGGAAACAGACTGAGAAACCAGAGTAAAAGTTTCTCCTGCAACCCGTTCCCTTTGTGCTAGATGAACGAACGTCTCTCCACATGCTCAGTTCTGAGAGATAAGTGTGTGTGAAAGCCGTCCTTCACCTAGCTTGTTGGGAACACAAAGTTTCTTTTCAGTTGCAAACTCCACTCCATACATATATATGGGGAGGTACTAGCTCCAACTCGGTTTTACAGTGAAAACTGCAGGAACTTCAAACCGGCACTAGGAAACAGACTGAGAAACCAGAGTAAAAGTTTCTCCTGCAACCCGTTCCCTTTGTGCTAGATGAACGAACGTCTCTCCACATGCTCAGTTCTGAGAGATAAGTGTGTGTGAAAGCCGTCCTTCACCTAGCTTGTTGGGAACACAAAGTTTCTTTTCAGTTGCAAACTCCACTCCATACATATATATGGGGAGGTACTAGCTCCAACTCGGTTTTACAGTGAAAACTGCAGGAACTTCAAACCGGCACTAGGAAACAGACTGAGAAACCAGAGTAAAAGTTTCTCCTGCAACCCGTTCCCTTTGTGCTAGATGAACGAACGTCTCTCCACATGCTCAGTTCTGAGAGATAAGTGTGTGTGAAAGCCGTCCTTCACCTAGCTTGTTGGGAACACAAAGTTTCTTTTCAGTTGCAAACTCCACTCCATACATATATATGGGGAGGTACTAGCTCCAACTCGGTTTTACAGTGAAAACTGCAGGAACTTCAAACCGGCACTAGGAAACAGACTGAGAAACCAGAGTAAAAGTTTCTCCTGCAACCCGTTCCCTTTGTGCTAGATGAACGAACGTCTCTCCACATGCTCAGTTCTGAGAGATAAGTGTGTGTGAAAGCCGTCCTTCACCTAGCTTGTTGGGAACACAAAGTTTCTTTTCAGTTGCAAACTCCACTCCATACATATATATGGGGAGGTACTAGCTCCAACTCGGTTTTACAGTGAAAACTGCAGGAACTTCAAACCGGCACTAGGAAACAGACTGAGAAACCAGAGTAAAAGTTTCTCCTGCAACCCGTTCCCTTTGTGCTAGATGAACGAACGTCTCTCCACATGCTCAGTTCTGAGAGATAAGTGTGTGTGAAAGCCGTCCTTCACCTAGCTTGTTGGGAACACAAAGTTTCTTTTCAGTTGCAAACTCCACTCCATACATATATATGGGGAGGTACTAGCTCCAACTCGGTTTTACAGTGAAAACTGCAGGAACTTCAAACCGGCACTAGGAAACAGACTGAGAAACCAGAGTAAAAGTTTCTCCTGCAACCCGTTCCCTTTGTGCTAGATGAACGAACGTCTCTCCACATGCTCAGTTCTGAGAGATAAGTGTGTGTGAAAGCCGTCCTTCACCTAGCTTGTTGGGAACACAAAGTTTCTTTTCAGTTGCAAACTCCACTCCATACATATATATGGGGAGGTACTAGCTCCAACTCGGTTTTACAGTGAAAACTGCAGGAACTTCAAACCGGCACTAGGAAACAGACTGAGAAACCAGAGTAAAAGTTTCTCCTGCAACCCGTTCCCTTTGTGCTAGATGAACGAACGTCTCTCCACATGCTCAGTTCTGAGAGATAAGTGTGTGTGAAAGCCGTCCTTCACCTAGCTTGTTGGGAACACAAAGTTTCTTTTCAGTTGCAAACTCCACTCCATACATATATATGGGGAGGTACTAGCTCCAACTCGGTTTTACAGTGAAAACTGCAGGAACTTCAAACCGGCACTAGGAAACAGACTGAGAAACCAGAGTAAAAGTTTCTCCTGCAACCCGTTCCCTTTGTGCTAGATGAACGAACGTCTCTCCACATGCTCAGTTCTGAGAGATAAGTGTGTGTGAAAGCCGTCCTTCACCTAGCTTGTTGGGAACACAAAGTTTCTTTTCAGTTGCAAACTCCACTCCATACATATATATGGGGAGGTACTAGCTCCAACTCGGTTTTACAGTGAAAACTGCAGGAACTTCAAACCGGCACTAGGAAACAGACTGAGAAACCAGAGTAAAAGTTTCTCCTGCAACCCGTTCCCTTTGTGCTAGATGAACGAACGTCTCTCCACATGCTCAGTTCTGAGAGATAAGTGTGTGTGAAAGCCGTCCTTCACCTAGCTTGTTGGGAACACAAAGTTTCTTTTCAGTTGCAAACTCCACTCCATACATATATATGGGGAGGTACTAGCTCCAACTCGGTTTTACAGTGAAAACTGCAGGAACTTCAAACCGGCACTAGGAAACAGACTGAGAAACCAGAGTAAAAGTTTCTCCTGCAACCCGTTCCCTTTGTGCTAGATGAACGAACGTCTCTCCACATGCTCAGTTCTGAGAGATAAGTGTGTGTGAAAGCCGTCCTTCACCTAGCTTGTTGGGAACACAAAGTTTCTTTTCAGTTGCAAACTCCACTCCATACATATATATGGGGAGGTACTAGCTCCAACTCGGTTTTACAGTGAAAACTGCAGGAACTTCAAACCGGCACTAGGAAACAGACTGAGAAACCAGAGTAAAAGTTTCTCCTGCAACCCGTTCCCTTGTGCTAGATGAACGAACGTCTCTCCACATGCTCAGTTCTGAGAGATAAGTGTGTGTGAAAGCCGTCCTTCACCTAGCTTGTTGGGAACACAAAGTTTCTTTTCAGTTGCAAACTCCACTCCATACATATATATGGGAGGTACTAGCTCCAACTCGGTTTTACAGTGAAAACTGCAGGAACTTCAAACCGGCACTAGGAAACAGACTGAGAAACCAGAGTAAAAGTTTCTCCTGCAACCCGTTCCCTTTGTGCTAGATGAACGAACGTCTCTCCACATGCTCAGTTCTGAGAGATAAGTGTGTGTGAAAGCCGTCCTTCACCTAGCTTGTTGGGAACACAAAGTTTCTTTTCAGTTGCAAACTCCACTCCATACATATATATGGGGAGGTACTAGCTCCAACTCGGTTTTACAGTGAAAACTGCAGGAACTTCAAACCGGCACTAGGAAACAGACTGAGAAACCAGAGTAAAAGTTTCTCCTGCAACCCGTTCCCTTTGTGCTAGATGAACGAACGTCTCTCCACATGCTCAGTTCTGAGAGATAAGTGTGTGTGAAAGCCGTCCTTCACCTAGCTTGTTGGGAACACAAAGTTTCTTTTCAGTTGCAAACTCCACTCCATACATATATATGGGGAGGTACTAGCTCCAACTCGGTTTTACAGTGAAAACTGCAGGAACTTCAAACCGGCACTAGGAAACAGACTGAGAAACCAGAGTAAAAGTTTCTCCTGCAACCCGTTCCCTTTGTGCTAGATGAACGAACGTCTCTCCACATGCTCAGTTCTGAGAGATAAGTGTGTGTGAAAGCCGTCCTTCACCTAGCTTGTTGGGAACACAAAGTTTCTTTTCAGTTGCAAACTCCACTCCATACATATATATGGGGAGGTACTAGCTCCAACTCGGTTTTACAGTGAAAACTGCAGGAACTTCAAACCGGCACTAGGAAACAGACTGAGAAACCAGAGTAAAAGTTTCTCCTGCAACCCGTTCCCTTTGTGCTAGATGAACGAACGTCTCTCCACATGCTCAGTTCTGAGAGATAAGTGTGTGTGAAAGCCGTCCTTCACCTAGCTTGTTGGGAACACAAAGTTTCTTTTCAGTTGCAAACTCCACTCCATACATATATATGGGGAGGTACTAGCTCCAACTCGGTTTTACAGTGAAAACTGCAGGAACTTCAAACCGGCACTAGGAAACAGACTGAGAAACCAGAGTAAAAGTTTCTCCTGCAACCCGTTCCCTTTGTGCTAGATGAACGAACGTCTCTCCACATGCTCAGTTCTGAGAGATAAGTGTGTGTGAAAGCCGTCCTTCACCTAGCTTGTTGGGAACACAAAGTTTCTTTTCAGTTGCAAACTCCACTCCATACATATATATGGGGAGGTACTAGCTCCAACTCGGTTTTACAGTGAAAACTGCAGGAACTTCAAACCGGCACTAGGAAACAGACTGAGAAACCAGAGTAAAAGTTTCTCCTGCAACCCGTTCCCTTTGTGCTAGATGAACGAACGTCTCTCCACATGCTCAGTTCTGAGAGATAAGTGTGTGTGAAAGCCGTCCTTCACCTAGCTTGTTGGGAACACAAAGTTTCTTTTCAGTTGCAAACTCCACTCCATACATATATATGGGGAGGTACTAGCTCCAACTCGGTTTTACAGTGAAAACTGCAGGAACTTCAAACCGGCACTAGGAAACAGACTGAGAAACCAGAGTAAAGTTTCTCCTGCAACCCGTTCCCTTTGTGCTAGATGAACGAACGTCTCTCCACATGCTCAGTTCTGAGAGATAAGTGTGTGTGAAAGCCGTCCTTCACCTAGCTTGTGGGAACACAAAGTTTCTTTTCAGTTGCAAACTCCACTCCATACATATATATGGGGAGGTACTAGCTCCAACTCGGTTTTACAGTGAAAACTGCAGGAACTTCAAACCGGCACTAGGAAACAGACTGAGAAACCAGAGTAAAAGTTTCTCCTGCAACCCGTTCCCTTTGTGCTAGATGAACGAACGTCTCTCCACATGCTCAGTTCTGAGAGATAAGTGTGTGTGAAAGCCGTCCTTCACCTAGCTTGTTGGGAACACAAAGTTTCTTTTCAGTTGCAAACTCCACTCCATACATATATATGGGGAGGTACTAGCTCCAACTCGGTTTTACAGTGAAAACTGCAGGAACTTCAAACCGGCACTAGGAAACAGACTGAGAAACCAGAGTAAAAGTTTCTCCTGCAACCCGTTCCCTTTGTGCTAGATGAACGAACGTCTCTCCACATGCTCAGTTCTGAGAGATAAGTGTGTGTGAAAGCCGTCCTTCACCTAGCTTGTTGGGAACACAAAGTTTCTTTTCAGTTGCAAACTCCACTCCATACATATATATGGGGAGGTACTAGCTCCAACTCGGTTTTACAGTGAAAACTGCAGGAACTTCAAACCGGCACTAGGAAACAGACTGAGAAACCAGAGTAAAAGTTTCTCCTGCAACCCGTTTCCTTTGTGCTAGATGAACGAACGTCTCTCCACATGCTCAGTTCTGAGAGATTAGTGTGTGTTGAAGCCGTCCTTTCACCTTAGCTTGATTGGGAACAACAAAGTATCTTTCAGCTTGCAAACTCCATCTCCATACTATATATTGGAGACGGATACTAGCTACCAATCGAATTTTACAGTGAACACCGCAGAAACTTTTCAACCCGGCACTAAGGAAACAGGCACTGAGAACCAGCGGTAAAAGTTTCTCCTGCAACCCGTTTCCCCTTTTGTGCTAGATGACCGAACGTCTCCAATCAATGCTCATTTCTGAGAGATAAGTGTGTGTGGCAGAGCCGTCCCTTCAACTACTTTTTAGGAACACAAGTTTCTTTTCAGTTGCAGAACTCAACTCCTAATCCATATATGGGGAGGTACTAGCTCCCAACTCGGTTTTACATGTGAATGAAACTGCAGGGAACTTCAAACCGGCACTAGGCAAACAGACCTGAGACACCAGAGTAAAGTTTTCTTCCTGCAACCGTTCAATTTG
>NW_022587887.1:0-38417 GCF_009834535.1 Camelus ferus | reverse complement strand
TACGACTTCCAACTCGGTTTTACAGTGGAAACTGCAGGAACTTCAAAACGACACTAGGAAAAATAATGAGAACCAGAGTAAAGTTTCTCCTTCAAACCGTTCCTTTGTGCTAGATGCAAGAACGTCTCTCCACATGCTCAGTTCTGAGAGATAAGTGTGTTTGAAAGCTGTCCTTCACTAGATTGTTGGTAACACAAAGTTTTCTTTTCAGTTGCAAACTCCAATTCCATACATATATATGGGGAGGTATGAGCTCCACCTGTTTTAACAGAGAAAACTGCAGTAACATCAAACGGCAGTAGGAAACGATTGAGTAACTAGAGTATAAGTTCTCCTGCAACCCGTTCCCTTGTGCTAGATGAACGAACGTCTCTCCACATTCTAGTCTGAGAGATAAGTGTGTGTGAAATCCGTCTTTCACCTCGCTTGTTGGGAACAACAATTTTCTTTTCAGTTGCAAACTCCACTCCATACTATATATGGGGAGGTATGAGCTCCAACTCGACTTTTACAGAGAAAATGCGGAACTTCAAACCGGCACTAGGAAACAGACTGAGAAACCTAGATAAAGTTTCTCCTGCAACCCGTTCTCTTTGTGCTAGATGACGAACGTCTCTCCACAATGCTCAGTTCTGAGAGATAAGTGTGTGTGAAAAGCCGTCCTTCAACTCTCTTGTGGGAACACAAAGTTTCTTTTCAGTTGCAAACCCACGGCATACATATATATGTGTAGGTACGAGCTCCAACTCGTTTTACAGTGAAAAATGCAGGATCTTCAAACCGGCACTAGGAACAGACTGAGAACCAGAGTAAAAGTTTCTCCTGCAACCCGTTCCCTTTGTGCTAGATGAACGAACGTCTCTCCACAAGCTCAGTTCTGAGAGATAAGTGTGTGTGAAAGCCGTCCTTCACCTACATTGTTGGGAACACAAAGTTCCTTTTCTGTTGCACACTCCAATTCCATACATATATATTGAAATACGAGCTCCACCTCTGTATTACAGAGAAAACTGCAGTAACATCAAACCGGCAGTAGGAAACAGACTGAGAAAACAGAGTAAAAGTTTCTCCTGCAACCAGTTCCCTTTGTGCTAGTTGAACGAACGTCTCTCCGCATGCTCAGTTCTGAGAAAAAAGTGTGTGTGAAAGCCGCCCTTCACCTAGCTTGTTGGGTACAAAGATTCTTTTCACTTGCAAAATCCACTCCATACATATATATGGGGAGGTACTAACTACAACTCGGATTTACAGTGAAAACTGCAGTAACTTCAAACCGGGACTAGGAAACAGACTGAGAAACCAGAGTAAAAGTTCTCCTCCAACCTTTTCCCTTTGTGCTAGATGAACGAACGTCTCTCCGCATGCTCAGTTCTGAGAGATAAGTGTGTGTGAAACCCGCCCTTCACCTAGCTTTTGGGAACACAAAGTTTCTTTTCATTTGCAAAATCCATTCCCTTACATATATATGGGGAGTTACTAGCTACATCTCGGTTTTACAGTGAAAAATGCAGGAACTTCAAACAGGCACTAGGAAATAGACTGAGAAACCAGAGAAAAATTTTCTCATTCAACGGGTACCCTTTGTGCTAGATGAACGAACGTCTCTCCACATGCTCAGTTCTGAGAGATAAGTGTGTGTGAAAGCCGTCCTTCACACCGCTTTTTGGGAACACAAAGTTTCTTTTCAGTTGCAAACTCCACTCCATACATATATATGGGGAGGTACGAGCTCCAACCCACTTTTACAGAGAAAAATGCAGGAACTTCAAACCAGCACTAGGAAACAGACTGAGAAACCTGAGTTAAACTTTCTCCTGCAAACCGTTCTCTTTGTGCTAGATGAACGAACGTCTCTCCACATGCTCAGTTCTGAGAGATAAGTGTGTGTGAAAGCCGTCCTTCACCTAGCTTGTTGGGAACACAAATTTTCTTTTCACTTGCAAACTCCACTCCATACATATATATGGGGAGGTACGAGCTCCAACTCGGTTTTACAGTGAAAACTGCAGTAACTTCAAACCATCACTAGGAAACAGACTGAGAAAACAGAGTAAAAGTTTCTCCTGCAACCCGTTCCCTTTTTGCTAGATGAACGAACGTCTCTCCACATGCTCAGTTCTGAGAGATAAGTGTGTGTGAAAGCCGTCCTTCACCTAGCTTGTTGGGAACACAAAGATTCTTTTCAGTTGCAAACTCCACTCCATACATATATATGGGGAGGTACGAGTTCCAACTCGGTTTTACAGTGAAAACTGCAGAAACTTCAAACCGGCACAAGGAAACAGACTGAGAAACCAGAGTAAAAGTTTCCCTGCAACCCGTTCTCTTTGTGCTAGATGAACGAACGTCTTTCCACATGCTCAGTTCTGAGAGATAATTGTGTGTGAAAGCCGTCCTTCACCTAGCTTGTTGGGAACACAAAGATTATTTTCAGTTGCAAACTCTAAACCATACATATATATGGGGAGGTACGACTTCCAACTCGGTATTACAGTGAAAACTGCAGGAACTTCAAAACGACATTAGGAAAAATAATGAGAAACCCCAGTAAAAGTTTCTCCTGCAAACCGTTCCCTTTTTGCTAGATGAACGAACGTCTCTCCACATGCTCAGTTCTGAGAGATAAGTGTGTGTGAAAGCCGTCCTTCACCTAGCATGTTGGGAACACAAAGATTCTTTTCAGTTGCAAACTCCACTCCATACATATATATGGTGAGATACGAGCTCCAAATCGGTTTTACAGTAAAAACTGCAGGAACTTCAAACCGGCACAAGGAAACAGACTGAGAAACCAGAGTAAAAGTATCTCCTGCAACCCTTTCTCTTTGTGCTAGATGAACGAACGTCTTTCCACATGCTCAGTTCTGAGAGATAAGTGTGTGTGAAAGCCGTCCTTCACCTAGCTTGTTGGGAACACAAAGATTATTTTCAGTTGCAAACCTCACTTCATACATATATATGGGGAGGTACGAGCTCCAACTCGGTTTTACAGTGAAAAATGCAGGGAATTCAAACTGGCACTAGGAAACAGACTGAGAAACCAAGTAAAAGTTTCTCCTGCAACCCGTTCCCTTTGTGCTAGATGAACGAACGTCTCTCCACATGCTCAGTTATGAGAGATAAGTGTGTGTGAAAGCCGTCCTTCACCTAGATTGGTTGGGAACACAATGTTCCTTTTCAGTAGCAAACTCCAATTCCATACATATATATGGGGAGGTACGAGCTCCAAAACTGTTTTACAGAGAAAACTGCAGTAACATCAAACCGGCAGTAGGAAACAGACTGAGAAACCAGAGTAAAAGTTTCACCTGCAACCAGTTCCCTTTGTGCTAGATGAACGAACGTCTCTCCACAAGCTCAGTTCTGAGAGATAATTGTGTGTGAAAGCCGTCCTTCACCTAGATTGTTGGGAACACAAAGTTTCTTTTCTGTTGCAAACTCCAATTCCATACATATATATTGAAATACGAGCTCCACCTCTGTATTACAGAGAAAACTGCAGTAACATCAAACCGGCAGTAGGAAACAGACTGAGAAAACAGAGTAAAAGTTTCTCCTGCAACCAGTTCCCTTTGTGCTAGTTGAACGAACGTCTCTCCGCATGCTCAGTTCTGAGAAAAAAGTGTGTGTGAAAGCCGCCCTTCACCTAGCTTGTTGGGTACAAAAGATTCTTTTCACTTACAAAATCCACTCCATACATATATATGGGGAGGTACTAACTACAACTCGGATTTACAGTGAAAACTGCAGGAACTTCAAACAGGCACTAGGAAACAGACTGAGAAACGACAGATAATTTTCTCATTCAACGGGTACCCTTTGTGCTAGATGAACGAACGTCTCTCCACATGCTCAGTTCTGAGAGATAAGTGTGTGTGAAATCCGTCCTTCACATCGCTTGTTGGGAACACAAAGTTCCTTTTCAGTTGCAAACTCCACTCCATACATATATATGGGGAGGTACGAGCTCCAACCCGCTTTTACAGAGAAAAAATGCAGGAACTTCAAACCAGCACTAGGAAACAGACTGAGAAACCTGAATTAAAGTTTCTCCTGCAACCCGTTCTCTTTGTGCTAGATGAACGAACGTCTCTCCACATGCTCAGTTCTGAGAGATAAGTGTGTGTGAAAGCCGTCCTTCACCTAGCTTGTTGGGAACACAAAGTTTCTTTTCAGTTGCAAACTCCAAACCATACATATATATGGGGAGGTACGACTTCCAACTCGGTTTTACAGTGAAAATTGCAGGAACTTCAAACGACACTAGGAAAAATAATGAGAAACCAGAGTAAAAGTTTCTCCTGCAAACCGTTCCCTTTGTGCTAGATGAACGAACGTCTCTCCACATGCTCAGTTCTGAGAGATAAGTGTGTGCGAAAGCCGTCCTTCACCTAGATTGTTGGGAACACAATGTTTCTTTTCAGTTGCAAACTCCAATTCCATACATATATATGGGGAGGTACGAGCTCCAAATCTGTTTCTACAGAGAAAACTGCAGTAACATCAAACCGGCAGTAGGAAACAGACTGAGAAACCAGAGTAAAGTTTCACCTGCAACCAGTTCCCTTTGTGCTAGATGAACGAACGTCTCTCCACATGCTCAGTTCTGAGAGATAAGTGTGTGTGAAAGCCGTCCTTCACCTAGCTTGTTGGGAACACAAAGTTTCTTTTCAGTTGCAAACTCCAACCCATACATATATATGGGGAGGTACGACTTCCAACTCGGTTTACAGTGAAAACTGCAGGAACTTCAAAACGACACTAGGAAAAAGAATGAGAAACCAGAGTAAAAGTTTCTCCTGCAAACCGTTCCCTTTGTGCTAGATGAGCGAACGTCTCTCCACATGCTCAGGTCTGAGTGATAAGTGTGTGTGAAAGCCGTCTTTCACCTAGCTTGTTGGGAACACAAATTTTCTTTTCACTTGCAAACTCCACTCCATACATAAATATGGGGAGGTACGAGCTCCAACTCGGTTTTACAGTGAAAACTGCAGGAACTTCAAACCGGCACTAGGAAACAGACTGAGAAACCAGAGTAAAAGTTTCTCCTGCAACCCGTTCCCTTTGTGCTAGATGAACGAACGTCTCTCCACATGCTCAGTTCTGAGAGATAGTGTGTGTGAAAGCCGTCCTTCACCTAGCTTGTTGGGAACACAAAGATTTCTTTTCAGTTGCAAACTCCACTCCATACATATATATGGGGAGGTACGAGCTCCAACTCGGTTTTACAGAGAAAAATGCAGGGAACTTCAAACCGGCACTAGGAAACAGACTGAGAAAGCTAGAGTAAAAGTTTCTCCTGCAACCCGTTCCCTTTGTGCTAGATGAACGAACGTCTCTCCACATGCTCAGTTCTGAGAGATAAGTGTGTGTGAAAGCCGTCCTTCAACTATATTGTTGGGAACACAAAGTTTCTTTTCAGTTGCAAACTCCAATTCCATACATATATATGGGGAGGTACGAGCTCCAACTCGGTTTTACAGTGAAAACTGCAGGAACTTCAAACAGGCAGTAGGAAACAGACTGAGAAACCAGAGTAAAAGTTTCTCCTGCAACCAGTTCCCTTTGTGCTAGATGAACGAACGTCTCTCCACATGCTCAGTTCTGAGAGATAAGTGTGTGTGAAAGCCGTCCTTCACCTAGCTTGTTGGGAACACAAAGTTTCTATTCACTTGCAAACTCCACTCCATACATATATATGGGGAGGTACAAAGCTACAACTCCGATTTACAGTGAAAACTGCAGGAACTTCAAACCGGCACTAGGAAACAGACTGAGATACCAGAGTAAAATTTTCTCCTGCAACCGGTTCCTCTTTGTGCTAGATGAACGAACGTCTCTCCACATGCTCAGTTCTGAGAGATAAGTGTCTGTGAAAGCCGTACTTCACCGTAGCTTGTTGGGAACACAAAGTTCTTTTCACATTGCAAACTCCACTCCATACATATATATGGGGATGTACGAGCTACAACTCGGTTTTACAGTGAAAACTGCAGGAACTTCAAACCGGCACTAGGAAACAGACTGAGAAACCAGAGTAAAAGATTCTCCTGCAACCTTTCCCTTTGTGCTAGATGAACGAACGTCTCTCCGCATGCTCAGTTCTGAGAGATAAGTGTGTGTGAAAGCCGTCCTTCACCTAGCTTGTTGGGAACACAAAGTTCTTTTCACTTGCAAACTCCACTCCATACATATATATGGGGAGATTACTAGCTCCAACTCTGTTTTACAGTGAAAAACTGCAGGAACTTCAAACCGGCACTAGGAAACAGACTGAGAAACCAGAGTAAAAGTTTCTCCTGCAACCCGTTCCCTTTGTGCTAGATGAACGAACGTCTCTCCACATGCTCAGTTCTGAGAGATAAGTGTGTGTGAAAGCCGTCCTTCACCTAGCTTGTTGGGAACACAAAGTTTCTTTTCACTTGCAACCTCCACTCCATACATATATATGGGGAGGTACTAGCTCCAACTCGGTTTTACAGTGAAAACTGCAGGAACTTCAAACCGGCAGTAGGAAACAGACTGAGAAACCAGAGTAAAAGTTTCTCCTGCAACCCGTTCCCTTTGTGCTAGATGAACGAACGTCTCTCCACATGCTCAGTTCTGAGAGATAAGTGTGTGTGAAAGCCGTCCTTCACCTAGCTTGTTGGGAACACAAAGTTTCTTTTCAGTTGCAAACTCCACTCCATACATATATATGGGGAGGTACGAGCTCCAACTCGGTTTTACAGTGAAAACTGCAGTAACTTCAAACCGGCACTAGGAAACAGACTGAGAAACCAGAGTAAAAGTTTCTCCTGCAATCCGTTCCCTTTGTGCTAGATGAACGAACGTCTCTCCGCATGCTCAGTTCTGAGAGATAAGTGTGTGTGAAAGCCGTCCTTCACCTAGCTTGTTGGGAACACAAAGTTTCTTTTCACTTGCAAACTCCACTCCATACATATATATGGGGAGATTACTAGCTCCAACTCTGTTTTACAGTGAAAACTGCAGGAACTTCAAACCGGCACTAGGAATCAGACTGAGAAACCAGAGTAAAAGTTTCTCCTGCAACCCGTTCCCTTTGTGCTAGATGAACGAACGTCTCTCCGCATGCTCAGTTCTGAGAGATAAGTGTGTGTGAAACCCGCCCTTCACCTAGCTTTTAGGGAACACATAGTTTCTTTTCACTTGCAAAATCCATTCCCTTACATATATATGGGGAGTTACTAGCTACAACTCGGTTTTACAGTGAAAACTGCAGGAACTTCAAACAGGCACTAGGAAACAGACTGAGAAACCAGAGAATAATTTTCTCATTCAACGGGTACCCTTTGTGCTAGATGAACGAACGTCTCTCCACATGCTCAGTTCTGAGAGATAAGTGTGTGTGAAAGCCGTCCTTCACATCGCTTGTTGGGAACACAAAGTTTCTTTTCAGTTGCAAACTCCACTCCATACATATATATGGGGAGGTACGAGCTCCAACCCGCTTTTACAGAGAAAAATGCAGGAACTTCAAACCAGCACTAGGAAACAGACTGAGAAACCTGAGTTAAAGTTTCTCCTGCAACCCGTTCTCTTTGTGCTAGACGAACGAACGTCTCTCCACATGCTCAGTTCTGAGAGATAAGTGTGTGTGAAAGCCGTCCTTCACCTAGCTTGTTGGGAACACAAAGTTCTTTTCAGTTGCAAACTCCACTCCATACATATATATGGGGAGGTACGAGCTCCAACTCGGTTTTACAGTGAAAACTGCAGGAACTTCAAACCGGCACTAGGAAACAGACTGAGAAACCAGAGTAAAAGTTTCTCCTGCAACCAGTTCCCTTTGTGCTAGATGAACGAACGTCTCTCCACATGCTCAGTTCTGAGAGATAAGTGTGTGTGAAAGCCGTCCTTCACCTAGCTTGTTGGGAACACAAAGTTTCTTTTCAGTTGCAAACTCCACTTCCATACATATATATGGGGAGGTACGAGCTCCAACTCTGTTTACAGATGAAAACTGCAGTAACATTCAAACCGGCACTAGGAAACAGACTGAGAAACCAGAGTAAAAGTTTCTCCTGCAACCCGTTCCCTTTGTGCTAGATGAACGAACGTCTCTCCGACATGCTCAGTTCTGAGAGATAAATGTGTGTGAAAGCCGTCCTTCACCTAGCTTGTTGGGAACAAAGATTCTTTTCACTTGCAAAATCCACTCCATACATATATATGGGGAGGTACTAGCTACAACTCGGATTTACAGTGAAAACTGCAGTAACTTCAAACCGGGACTAGGAAAACAGACTGAGAAACCAGAGTAAAAGTTTCTCCTGCCAACCTTTTCCCTTTGTGCTAGATGAACGAACGTCTCTCCGCATGCTCAGTTCTGAGAGATAAGTGTGTGTGAAAGCCGTCCCTTCACCTAGCTTGTTGGGAACACAAAGTTTCTTTTCACTTGCAAAACTCCACTTCCATACATATATATGGGGAGTACTAGCTACAACTCGGTTTTACAGTGAAAACTGCAGGAACTTCAAACAGGCACTAGGAAACAGACTGAGAAACCAGAGTAAAATTTTCTCATGCAACCGTTACCCTTTGTGCTAGATGAACGAACGTCTCTCCACATGCTCAGTTCTGAGAGATAAGTGTGTGTGAAAGCCGTCCTTCACATCGCTTGTTGGGAACACAAAGTTTCTTTTCAGTTGCAAACTCCACTCCATACATATATATGGGGAGGTACGAGCTCCAACCCGCTTTTACAGAGAAAAATGCAGGAACTTCAAACCAGCACTAGGAAACAGACTGAGAAACCTGAGTTAAAGTTTCTCCTGCAACCCGTTCTCTTTGTGCTAGATGAACGAACGTCTCTCCACATGCTCAGTTCTGAGAGATAAGTGTGTGTGAAAGCCGTCCTTCACCTAGCTTGTTGGGAACACAAAGTTTCTTTTCAGTTGCAAACTCCAAACCATACATATATATGGGGAGGTACGAGCTTCCAACTCGGTTTTACAGTGAAAACTGCAGGAACTTCAAACCGACACTAGGAAACATACTGAGAAACCAGAGTAAAAGTTTCTCCTGCAAACCGTTCCCTTTGTGCTAGATGAAGCGAACGTCTCTCCACATGCTCATTTCTGAGTGATAAGTGTGTGTGAAAGCCGTCTTTCACCTAGCTTGTTGGGAACACAAATTTTCTTTTCACATGCAAACCCCACTCCATACATATATATGGGGAGGTACGAGCTCCAACTCGGTTTTACAGTGAAAACTGCAGGAACTTCAAACCATCACTAGGAAACAGACTGAGAAACGAGAGTAAAAGTTTCTCCTGCAACCCGTTCCCTTTTTGCTAGATGAACGAACGTCTCTCCACATGCTCAGTTCTGAGAGATAAGTGTGTGTGAAAGCCGTCCTTCACCTAGCTTGTTGGGAACACAAAGATTCTTTTCAGTTGCAAACTCCACTCCATACATATATATGGGGAGGTACGAGCTCCAACTCGGTTTTACAGTGAAAACTGCAGGAACTTCAAACCGGCACTAGGAAACAGACTGAGAAACCAGAGTAAAAGTTTCTCCTGCAACCCGTCCTCTTTGTGCTAGATGAACGAACGTCTTTCCACATGCTCAGTTCTGAGAGATAAGTGTGTGTGAAAGCCGTCCTTCACCTAGCTTGTTGGGAACACAAAGATTTCTTTCAGTTGCAAACTCCAATCCATACATATATATGGGGAGGTACTAGCTCCAACTCGGTTTTACAGTGAAAACTGCAGGAACTTCAAACCGACACTAGGAAACAGACTGAGAAACCAGAGTAAAAGTTTCTCCTGCAAACCGTTCCCTTTGTGCTAGATGAACGAACGTCTCTCCACATGCTCAGTTCTGAGAGATAAGTGTGTGTGAAAGCCGTCCTTCACCTAGCTTGTTGGGAACACAAAGTTTCTTTTCACTTGCAAACTCCACTCCATACATATATATGGGGAGGTACGAGCTCCAACTCGGTTTTACAGTGAAAACTGCAGGAACTTCAAACCGGCACTAGGAAACAGACTGAGAAACCAGAGTAAAAGTTTCTCCTGCAACCCGTTCCCTTTGTGCTAGATGAACGAACGTCTCTCCACATGCTCAGTTCTGAGAGATAAGTGTGTGTGAAAGCCGTCCTTCACCTAGCTTGTTGGGAACACAAAGATTCTTTTCAGTTGCAAACTCCACTCCATACATATATATGGGGAGGTACGAGCTCCAACTCGGTTTTACAGTGAAAACTGCAGGAACTTCAAACCGGCACTAGGAAACAGACTGAGAAACCAGAGTAAAAGTTTCTCCTGCAACCCGTTCCCTTTGTGCTAGATGAACGAACGTCTCTCCACATGCTCAGTTCTGAGAGATAAGTGTGTGTGAAAGCCGTCCTTCACCTAGCTTGTTGGGAACACAAAGTATTCTTTTCACTTGCAAACTCCACTCCATTACATATATATGGGGAGGTACGAGCTCCAACTCGGTTTTACAGTGAAAACTGCAGGGAATTCAAACTGGCACTAGGAAACAGACTGAGAAACCAGAGTAAAATTTTCTCCTGCAACCCGTTCCCTTTGTGCTAGATGAACGAACGTCTCTCCACATGCTCAGTTCTGAGAGATAAGTGTGTGTGAAAGCCGTCCTTCACCTAGATTGTTGGGAACACAATGTTTCTTTTCAGTTGCAAACTCCAATTCCATACATATATATGGGGAGGTACGAGCTCCAACTCTGTTTTACAGAGAAAACTGCAGTAACATCAAACCGGCAGTAGGAAACAGACTGAGAAACCAGAGTAAAAGTTTCACCTGCAACCAGTTCCCTTTGTGCTAGATGAAGGAATGTCTCTCCGCATGCTCAGTTCTGAGAGATAAGTGTGTGTGAAAGCCGCGCTTCACCTAGCTTGTTGGGAACACAAAGTTTCTTTTCACTTGCAAAATCCACTCCATACATATATATGGGGAGGTACTAACTACAACTCCGATTACAGTGAAAACTGCAGGAACTTCAAACCGGCACTAGGAAACAGACTGAGATACCAGAGTAAAATTTTCTCATGCAACGGGTACCCTTTGTGCTAGATGAACGAACGTCTCTCCACATGCTCAGTTCTGAGAGATAAGTGTCTGTGAAAGCCGTCCTTCACGTAGCTTGTTGGGAACACAAAGTTTCTTTTCACATGCCAACTCCACTCCATACATATATATGGGGATGTACGAGCTCCAACTCGGTTTTACAGTGAAAACTGCAGGAAATTCAAACTGGCACTAGGAAAAAGACTGAGAAACCAGAGTAAAAGTTTCTCCTGCAACCCTTTCCCTTTGTGCTAGATGAACGAACGTCTCTCCACATGCTCAGTTCTGAGAGATAAGTGTGTGTGAAAGCCGTGCTTCACCTAGCTTGTTGGGAACACAAAGTTTCTTTTCACTTGCAAACTCCACTCCATACATATATATGGGGAGATTACTAGCTCCAACTCGGTTTTACAGTGAAAACTGCAGGAACTTCAAACCGGCACTAGGAAACAGACTGAGAAACCAGAGTAAAAGTTTCTCCTGCAACCGTTTCCCTTTGTGCTAGATGAACGAACGTCTCTCCGCATGCTCAGTTCTGAGAGATAAGTGTGTGTGAAAGCCGCCTTCACCTAGCTTGTTGGGAACACAAAGTTTCTTTTCACTTGCAAACTCCACTCCATACATATATATGGGGAGGTACTAGCTCCAACTCGGTTTTACAGTGAAAACTGCAGGAACTTCAAACCGGCACTAGGAAACAGACTGAGAAACCAGAGTAAAAGTTTCTCCTGCAACCCGTTCCCTTTGTGCTAGATGAACGAACGTCTCTCCACATGCTCAGTTCTGAGAGATAAGTGTGTGTGAAAGCCGTCCTTCACCTAGCTTGTTGGGAACACAAAGTTTCTTTTCAGTTGCAAACTCCACTCCATACATATATATGGGGAGGTACTAGCTCCAACTCGGTTTTACAGTGAAAACTGCAGGAACTTCAAACCGGCACTAGGAAACAGACTGAGAAACCAGAGTAAAAGTTTCTCCTGCAACCCGTTCCCTTTGTGCTAGATGAACGAACGTCTCTCCGCATGCTCAGTTCTGAGAGATAAGTGTGTGTGAAAGCCGTCCTTCACCTAGCTTGTTGGGAACACAAAGTTTCTTTTCACTTGCAAACTCCACTCCATACATATATATGGGGAGGTACTAGCTCCAACTCTGTTTTACAGTGAAAACTGCAGGAACTTCAAACCGGCACTAGGAAACAGACTGAGAAACCAGAGTAAAAGTTTCTCCTGCAACCCGTTCCCTTTGTGCTAGATGAACGAACGTCTCTCCACATGCTCAGTTCTGAGAGATAAGTGTGTGTGAAAGCCGTCCTTCACCTAGCTTGTTGGGAACACAAAGTTTCTTTTCACTTGCAAACTCCACTCCATACATATATATGGGGAGGTACTAGCTCCAACTCTGTTTTACAGTGAAAACTGCAGGAACTTCAAACCGGCACTAGGAAACAGACTGAGAAACCAGAGTAAAAGTTTCTCCTGCAACCCGTTCCCTTTGTGCTAGATGAACGAACGTCTCTCCACATGCTCAGTTCTGAGAGATAAGTGTGTGTGAAAGCCGTCCTTCACCTAGCTTGTTGGGAACACAAAGTTTCTTTTCACTTGCAAACTCCACTCCATACATATATATGGGGAGGTACTAGCTCCAACTCGGTTTTACAGTGAAAACTGCAGGAACTTCAAACCGGCACTAGGAAACAGACTGAGAAACCAGAGTAAAAGTTTCTCCTGCAACCCGTTCCCTTTGTGCTAGATGAACGAACGTCTCTCCACATGCTCATTTCTGAGAGATAAGTGTGTGTGAAAGCCGTCCTTCACCTAGCTTGTTGGGAACACAAAGTTTCTTTTCAGTTGCAAACTCCACTCCATACATATATATGGGGAGGTACGAGCTCCAACTCTGTTTTACAGTGAAAACTGCAGGAACTTCAAACCGGCACTAGGAAACAGACTGAGAAACCAGAGTAAAAGTTTCTCCTGCAACCCGTTCCCTTTGTGCTAGATGAACGAACGTCTCTCCACATGCTCAGTTCTGAGAGATAAGTGTGTGTGAAAGCCGTCCTTCACCTAGCTTGTTGGGAACACAAAGTTTCTTTTCACTTGCAAACTCCACTCCATACATATATATGGGGAGGTACGAGCTCCAACTCGGTTTTACAGTGAAAACTGCAGGAACTTCAAACCGGCACTAGGAAACAGACTGAGAAACCAGAGTAAAAGTTTCTCCTGCAACCCGTTCCCTTTGTGCTAGATGAACGAACGTCTCTCCACATGCTCAGTTCTGAGAGATAAGTGTGTGTGAAAGCCGTCCTTCACCTAGCTTGTTGGGAACACAAAGTTTCTTTTCAGTTGCAAACTCCACTCCATACATATATATGGGGAGGTACGAGCTCCAACTCGGTTTTACAGTGAAAACTGCAGGAACTTCAAACCGGCACTAGGAAACAGACTGAGAAACCAGAGTAAAAGTTTCTCCTGCAACCCGTTCCCTTTGTGCTAGATGAACGAACGTCTCTCCACATGCTCAGTTCTGAGAGATAAGTGTGTGTGAAAGCCGTCCTTCACCTAGCTTGTTGGGAACACAAAGTTTCTTTTCAGTTGCAAACTCCACTCCATACATATATATGGGGAGGTACGAGCTCCAACTCGGTTTTACAGTGAAAACTGCAGTAACTTCAAACCGGCACTAGGAAACAGACTGAGAAACCAGAGTAAAAGTTTCTCCTGCAACCCGTTCCCTTTGTGCTAGATGAACGAACGTCTCTCCACATGCTCAGTTCTGAGAGATAAGTGTGTGTGAAAGCCGTCCTTCACCTAGCTTGTTGGGAACACAAAGTTTCTTTTCACTTGCAAACTCCACTCCATACATATATATGGGGAGGTACTAGCTCCAACTCGGTTTTACAGTGAAAACTGCAGGAACTTCAAACCGGCACTAGGAAACAGACTGAGAAACCAGAGTAAAAGTTTCTCCTGCAACCGTTCCCTTTGTGCTAGATGAACGAACGTCTCTCCACATGCTCAGTTCTGAGAGATAAGTGTGTGTGAAAGCCGTCCTTCACCTAGCTTGTTGGGAACACAAAGTTTCTTTTCACTTGCAAA
This sequence comes from Camelus ferus, assembly GCF_009834535.1. NCBI lineage: Eukaryota > Metazoa > Chordata > Mammalia > Artiodactyla > Camelidae > Camelus > Camelus ferus. Next base: position 24,260 of record NW_022587887.1, on the reverse strand, counting down.
CTCCACTCCATACATATATATGGGGAGGTACGAGCTCCAACTCGGTTTTACAGTGAAAACTGCAGGAACTTCAAACCGGCACTAGGAAACAGACTGAGAAACCAGAGTAAAAGTTTCTCCTGCAACCCGTTCCCTTTGTGCTAGATGAACGAACGTCTCTCCACATGCTCAGTTCTGAGAGATAAGTGTGTGTGAAAGCCGTCCTTCACCTAGCTTGTTGGGAACACAAAGTTTCTTTTCAGTTGCAAACTCCACTCCATACATATATATGGGGAGGTACGAGCTCCAACTCGGTTTTACAGTGAAAACTGCAGGAACTTCAAACCGGCACTAGGAAACAGACTGAGAAACCAGAGTAAAAGTTTCTCCTGCAACCCGTTCCCTTTGTGCTAGATGAACGAACGTCTCTCCACATGCTCAGTTCTGAGAGATAAGTGTGTGTGAAAGCCGTCCTTCACCTAGCTTGTTGGGAACACAAAGTTTCTTTTCACTTGCAAACTCCACTCCATACATATATATGGGGAGGTACTAGCTCCAACTCGGTTTTACAGTGAAAACTGCAGGAACTTCAAACCGGCACTAGGAAACAGACTGAGAAACCAGAGTAAAAGTTTCTCCTGCAACCCGTTCCCTTTGTGCTAGATGAACGAACGTCTCTCCACATGCTCAGTTCTGAGAGATAAGTGTGTGTGAAAGCCGTCCTTCACCTAGCTTGTTGGGAACACAAAGTTTCTTTTCACTTGCAAACTCCACTCCATACATATATATGGGGAGGTACTAGCTCCAACTCGGTTTTACAGTGAAAACTGCAGGAACTTCAAACCGGCAGTAGGAAACAGACTGAGAAACCAGAGTAAAAGTTTCTCCTGCAACCCGTTCCCTTTGTGCTAGATGAACGAACGTCTCTCCACATGCTCAGTTCTGAGAGATAAGTGTGTGTGAAAGCCGTCCTTCACCTAGCTTGTTGGGAACACAAAGTTTCTTTTCACTTGCAAACTCCACTCCATACATATATATGGGGAGGTACGAGCTCCAACTCGGTTTTACAGTGAAAACTGCAGGAACTTCAAACCGGCACTAGGAAACAGACTGAGAAACCAGAGTAAAAGTTTCTCCTGCAACCCGTTCCCTTTGTGCTAGATGAACGAACGTCTCTCCACATGCTCAGTTCTGAGAGATAAGTGTGTGTGAAAGCCGTCCTTCACCTAGCTTGTTGGGAACACAAAGTTTCTTTTCACTTGCAAACTCCACTCCATACATATATATGGGGAGGTACTAGCTCCAACTCTGTTTTACAGTGAAAACTGCAGGAACTTCAAACCGGCACTAGGAAACAGACTGAGAAACCAGAGTAAAAGTTTCTCCTGCAACCCGTTCCCTTTGTGCTAGATGAACGAACGTCTCTCCACATGCTCAGTTCTGAGAGATAAGTGTGTGTGAAAGCCGTCCTTCACCTAGCTTGTTGGGAACACAAAGTTTCTTTTCACTTGCAAACTCCACTCCATACATATATATGGGGAGGTACTAGCTCCAACTCGGTTTTACAGTGAAAACTGCAGGAACTTCAAACCGGCACTAGGAAACAGACTGAGAAACCAGAGTAAAAGTTTCTCCTGCAACCCGTTCCCTTTGTGCTAGATGAACGAACGTCTCTCCACATGCTCAGTTCTGAGAGATAAGTGTGTGTGAAAGCCGTCCTTCACCTAGCTTGTTGGGAACACAAAGTTTCTTTTCACTTGCAAACTCCACTCCATACATATATATGGGGAGGTACGAGCTCCAACTCGGTTTTACAGTGAAAACTGCAGGAACTTCAAACCGGCACTAGGAAACAGACTGAGAAACCAGAGTAAAAGTTTCTCCTGCAACCGTTCCCTTTGTGCTAGATGAACGAACGTCTCTCCACATGCTCAGTTCTGAGAGATAAGTGTGTGTGAAAGCCGTCCTTCACCTAGCTTGTTGGGAACACAAAGTTTCTTTTCAGTTGCAAACTCCACTCCATACATATATATGGGGAGGTACGAGCTCCAACTCGGTTTTACAGTGAAAACTGCAGGAACTTCAAACCGGCACTAGGAAACAGACTGAGAAACCAGAGTAAAAGTTTCTCCTGCAACCCGTTCCCTTTGTGCTAGATGAACGAACGTCTCTCCACATGCTCAGTTCTGAGAGATAAGTGTGTGTGAAAGCCGTCCTTCACCTAGCTTGTTGGGAACACAAAGTTTCTTTTCACTTGCAAACTCCACTCCATACATATATATGGGGAGGTACTAGCTCCAACTCGGTTTTACAGTGAAAACTGCAGGAACTTCAAACCGGCACTAGGAAACAGACTGAGAAACCAGAGTAAAGTTTCTCCTGCAACCCGTTCCCTTTGTGCTAGATGAACGAACGTCTCTCCACATGCTCAGTTCTGAGAGATAAGTGTGTGTGAAAGCCGTCCTTCACCTAGCTTGTTGGGAACACAAAGTTTCTTTTCACTTGCAAACTCCACTCCATACATATATATGGGGAGGTACTAGCTCCAACTCGGTTTTACAGTGAAAACTGCAGGAACTTCAAACAGGCACTAGGAAACAGACTGAGAAACCAGAGAAAATTTTCTCATGCAACGGGTACCCTTTGTGCTAGATGAACGAACGTCTCTCCACATGCTCAGTTCTGAGAGATAAGTGTGTGTGAAAGCCGTCCTTCACATCGCTTGTTGGGAACACAAAGTTTCTTTTCAGTTGCAAACTCCACTCCATACATATATATGGGGAGGTACGAGCTCCAACTCGCTTTTACAGAGAAAAATGCAGGAACTTCAAACAAGCACTAGGAAACAGACTGAGAAACATGAGTTAAAGTTTCTCCTGCAACCCGTTCTCTTTGTGCTAGATGAACGAACGTCTCTCCACATGCTCAGTTCTGAGAGATAAGTGTGTGTGAAAGCCGTCCTTCACCTAGCTTGTTGGGAACACAAAGTTTCTTTTCAGTTGCAAACTCCAAACCATACATATATATGGGGAGGTACGAGCTCCAACTCGGTTTTACAGTGAAAACTGCAGGAACTTCAAACCGGCACTAGGAAACAGACTGAGAAACCAGAGTAAAAGTTTCTCCTGCAAACCGTTCCCTTTGTGCTAGATGAACGAACGTCTCTCCACATGCTCAGTTCTGAGAGATAAGTGTGTGTGAAAGCCGTCCTTCACCTAGCTTGTTGGGAACACAAAGTTTCTTTTCAGTTGCAAACTCCACTCCATACATATATATGGGGAGGTACGAGCTCCAACTCGGTTTTACAGTGAAAACTGCAGGAACTTCAAACCGGCACTAGGAAACAGACTGAGAAACCAGAGTAAAAGTTTCTCCTGCAACCAGTTCCCTTTGTGCTAGATGAACGAACGTCTCTCCACATGCTCAGTTCTGAGAGATAAGTGTGTGTGAAAGCCGTCCTTCACCTAGCTTGTTGGGAACACAAAGTTTCTTTTCAGTTGCAAACTCCACTCCATACATATATATGGGAAGGTACGAGCTCCAACTCTGTTTTACAGTGAAAACTGCAGGAACTTCAAACCGGCACTAGGAAACAGACTGAGAAACCAGAGTAAAAGTTTCTCCTGCAACCCGTTCCCTTTGTGCTAGATGAACGAACGTCTCTCCACATGCTCAGTTCTGAGAGATAAGTGTGTGTGAAAGCCGTCCTTCACCTAGCTTGTTGGGAACACAAAGTTTCTTTTCACTTGCAAACTCCACTCCATACATATATATGGGGAGGTACTAGCTCCAACTCGGTTTTACAGTGAAAACTGCAGGAACTTCAAACCGGCACTAGGAAACAGACTGAGAAACCAGAGTAAAAGTTTCTCCTGCAACCCGTTCCCTTTGTGCTAGATGAACGAACGTCTCTCCACATGCTCAGTTCTGAGAGATAAGTGTGTGTGAAAGCCGTCCTTCACCTAGCTTGTTGGGAACACAAAGTTTCTTTTCAGTTGCAAACTCCACTCCATACATATATATGGGGAGGTACTAGCTCCAACTCGGTTTTACAGTGAAAACTGCAGGAACTTCAAACCGGCACTAGGAAACAGACTGAGAAACCAGAGTAAAAGTTTCTCCTGCAACCGTTCCCTTTGTGCTAGATGAACGAACGTCTCTCCACATGCTCAGTTCTGAGAGATAAGTGTGTGTGAAAGCCGTCCTTCACCTAGCTTGTTGGGAACACAAAGTTTCTTTTCAGTTGCAAACTCCACTCCATACATATATATGGGGAGGTACGAGCTCCAACTCGGTTTTACAGTGAAAACTGCAGGAACTTCAAACCGGCACTAGGAAACAGACTGAGAAACCAGAGTAAAAGTTTCTCCTGCAACCCGTTCCCTTTGTGCTAGATGAACGAACGTCTCTCCACATGCTCAGTTCTGAGAGATAAGTGTGTGTGAAAGCCGTCCTTCACCTAGCTTGTTGGGAACACAAAGTTTCTTTTCACTTGCAAACTCCACTCCATACATATATATGGGGAGGTACGAGCTCCAACTCGGTTTTACAGTGAAAACTGCAGGAACTTCAAACCGGCACTAGGAAACAGACTGAGAAACCAGAGTAAAAGTTTCTCCTGCAACCGTTCCCTTTGTGCTAGATGAACGAACGTCTCTCCACATGCTCAGTTCTGAGAGATAAGTGTGTGTGAAAGCCGTCCTTCACCTAGCTTGTTGGGAACACAAAGTTTCTTTTCACTTGCAAACTCCACTCCATACATATATATGGGGAGGTACGAGCTCCAACTCGGTTTTACAGTGAAAACTGCAGGAACTTCAAACCGGCACTAGGAAACAGACTGAGAAACCAGAGTAAAAGTTTCTCCTGCAACCCGTTCCCTTTGTGCTAGATGAACGAACGTCTCTCCACATGCTCAGTTCTGAGAGATAAGTGTGTGTGAAAGCCGTCCTTCACCTAGCTTGTTGGGAACACAAAGTTTCTTTTCAGTTGCAAACTCCACTCCATACATATATATGGGGAGGTACGAGCTCCAACTCGGTTTTACAGTGAAAACTGCAGGAACTTCAAACCGGCACTAGGAAACAGACTGAGAAACCAGAGTAAAAGTTCTCCTGCAACCCGTTCCCTTTGTGCTAGATGAACGAACGTCTCTCCACATGCTCAGTTCTGAGAGATAAGTGTGTGTGAAAGCCGTCCTTCACCTAGCTTGTTGGGAACACAAAGTTTCTTTTCAGTTGCAAACTCCACTCCATACATATATATGGGGAGGTACGAGCTCCAACTCGGTTTTACAGTGAAAACTGCAGGAACTTCAAACCGGCACTAGGAAACAGACTGAGAAACCAGAGTAAAAGTTTCTCCTGCAAACCGTTCCCTTTGTGCTAGATGAACGAACGTCTCTCCACATGCTCAGTTCTGAGAGATAAGTGTGTGTGAAAGCCGTCCTTCACCTAGCTTGTTGGGAACACAAAGTTTCTTTTCACTTGCAAACTCCACTCCATACATATATATGGGGAGGTACGAGCTCCAACTCGGTTTTACAGTGAAAACTGCAGGAACTTCAAACCGGCACTAGGAAACAGACTGAGAAACCAGAGTAAAAGTTTCTCCTGCAACCCGTTCCCTTTGTGCTAGATGAACGAACGTCTCTCCACATGCTCAGTTCTGAGAGATAAGTGTGTGTGAAAGCCGTCCTTCACCTAGCTTGTTGGGAACACAAAGTTTCTTTTCAGTTGCAAACTCCACTCCATACATATATATGGGGAGGTACGAGCTCCAACTCGGTTTTACAGTGAAAACTGCAGGAACTTCAAACCGGCACTAGGAAACAGACTGAGAAACCAGAGTAAAAGTTTCTCCTGCAACCCGTTCCCTTTGTGCTAGATGAACGAACGTCTCTCCACATGCTCAGTTCTGAGAGATAAGTGTGTGTGAAAGCCGTCCTTCACCTAGCTTGTTGGGAACACAAAGTTTCTTTTCAGTTGCAAACTCCACTCCATACATATATATGGGGAGGTACGAGCTCCAACTCGGTTTTACAGTGAAAACTGCAGGAACTTCAAACCGGCAGTAGGAAACAGACTGAGAAACCAGAGTAAAAGTTTCTCCTGCAACCCGTTCCCTTTGTGCTAGATGAACGAACGTCTCTCCACATGCTCAGTTCTGAGAGATAAGTGTGTGTGAAAGCCGTCCTTCACCTAGCTTGTTGGGAACACAAAGTTTCTTTTCAGTTGCAAACTCCACTCCATACATATATATGGGGAGGTACGAGCTCCAACTCGGTTTTACAGTGAAAACTGCAGGAACTTCAAACCGGCACTAGGAAACAGACTGAGAAACCAGAGTAAAAGTTTCTCCTGCAACCCGTTCCCTTTGTGCTAGATGAACGAACGTCTCTCCACATGCTCAGTTCTGAGAGATAAGTGTGTGTGAAAGCCGTCCTTCACCTAGCTTGTTGGGAACACAAAGTTTCTTTTCAGTTGCAAACTCCACTCCATACATATATATGGGGAGGTACGAGCTCCAACTCGGTTTTACAGTGAAAACTGCAGGAACTTCAAACCGGCACTAGGAAACAGACTGAGAAACCAGAGTAAAAGTTTCTCCTGCAACCGGTTCCCTTTGTGCTAGATGAACGAACGTCTCTCCACATGCTCAGTTCTGAGAGATAAGTGTGTGTGAAAGCCGTCCTTCACCTAGCTTGTTGGGAACACAAAGTTTCTTTTCACTTGCAAACTCCACTCCATACATATATATGGGGAGGTACTAGCTCCAACTCGGTTTTACAGTGAAAACTGCAGGAACTTCAAACCGGCACTAGGAAACAGACTGAGAAACCAGAGTAAAAGTTTCTCCTGCAACCGTTCCCTTTGTGCTAGATGAACGAACGTCTCTCCAGCATGCTCAGTTCTGAGAGATAAGTGTGTGTGAAAGCCGTCCTTCACCTAGCTTGTTGGGAACACAAAGTTTCTTTTCACTTGCAAACTCCACTCCATACATATATATGGGGAGGTACTAGCTCCAACTCGGTTTTACAGTGAAAACTGCAGGAACTTCAAACCGGCACTAGGAAACAGACTGAGAAACCAGAGTAAAAGTTTCTCCTGCAACCGTTCCCTTTGTGCTAGATGAACGAACGTCTCTCCACATGCTCAGTTCTGAGAGATAAGTGTGTGTGAAAGCCGTCCTTCACCTAGCTTGTTGGGAACACAAAGTTTCTTTTCACTTGCAAACTCCACTCCATACATATATATGGGGAGGTACTAGCTCCAACTCGGTTTTACAGTGAAAACTGCAGGAACTTCAAACAGGCACTAGGAAACAGACTGAGAAACCAGAGTAAAAGTTTCTCCTGCAACCGTTCCCTTTGTGCTAGATGAACGAACGTCTCTCCACATGCTCAGTTCTGAGAGATAAGTGTGTGTGAAAGCCGTCCTTCACCTAGCTTGTTGGGAACACAAAGTTTCTTTTCAGTTGCAAACTCCACTCCATACATATATATGGGGAGGTACGAGCTCCAACTCGGTTTTACAGTGAAAACTGCAGGAACTTCAAACCGGCACTAGGAAACAGACTGAGAAACCAGAGTAAAAGTTTCTCCTGCAACCCGTTCTCCTTTGTGCTAGATGAACGAACGTCTCTCCACATGCTCAGTTCTGAGAGATAAGTGTGTGTGAAAGCCGTCCTTCACCTAGCTTGTTGGGAACACAAAGTTTCTTTTCAGTTGCAAACTCCACTCCATACATATATATGGGGAGGTACGAGCTCCAACTCGGTTTTACAGTGAAAACTGCAGGAACTTCAAACCGGCACTAGGAAACAGACTGAGAAACCAGAGTAAAAGTTTCTCCTGCAAACCGTTCCCTTTGTGCTAGATGAACGAACGTCTCTCCACATGCTCAGTTCTGAGAGATAAGTGTGTGTGAAAGCCGTCCTTCACCTAGCTTGTTGGGAACACAAAGTTTCTTTTCAGTTGCAAACTCCACTCCATACATATATATGGGGAGGTACGAGCTCCAACTCGGTTTTACAGTGAAAACTGCAGGAACTTCAAACCGGCACTAGGAAACAGACTGAGAAACCAGAGTAAAAGTTTCTCCTGCAACCCGTTCCCTTTGTGCTAGATGAACGAACGTCTCTCCACATGCTCAGTTCTGAGAGATAAGTGTGTGTGAAAGCCGTCCTTCACCTAGCTTGTTGGGAACACAAAGTTCTTTTCAGTTGCAAACTCCACTCCATACATATATATGGGGAGGTACGAGCTCCAACTCGGTTTTACAGTGAAAACTGCAGGAACTTCAAACCGGCACTAGGAAACAGACTGAGAAACCAGAGTAAAAGTTTCTCCTGCAACCCGTTCCCTTTGTGCTAGATGAACGAACGTCTCTCCACATGCTCAGTTCTGAGAGATAAGTGTGTGTGAAAGCCGTCCTTCACCTAGATTGTTGGGAACACAAAGTTTCTTTTCAGTTGCAAACTCCAATTCCATACATATATATGGGGAGGTACGAGCTCCAACTCTGTTTTACAGAGAAAACTGCAGTAACATCAAACCGGCAGTAGGAAACAGACTGAGAAACCAGAGTAAAAGTTTCTCCTGCAACCAGTTCCCTTTGTGCTAGATGAACGAACGTCTCTCCGCATGCTCAGTTCTGAGAGATAAGTGTGTGTGAAAGCCGCCCTTCACCTAGCTTGTTGGGTACAAAAGATTCTTTTCACTTGCAAAATCCACTCCATACATATATATGGGGAGGTACTAACTACAACTCGGATTTACAGTGAAAACTGCAGTAACTTCAAACCGGGACTAGGAAACAGACTGAGAAACCAGAGTAAAAGTTTCTCCTCCAACCTTTCCCTTTGTGCTAGATGAACGAACGTCTCTCCGCATGCTCAGTTCTGAGAGATAAGTGTGTGTGAAACCCGCCCTTCACCTAGCATTTTGGGAACACAAAGTTTCTTTTCAGTTGCAAACTCCATTCCCTACATATATATGGGGAGTTACTAGCTACAACTCGGTTTTACAGTGAAAACTGCAGGAACTTCAAACAGGCACTAGGAAACAGACTGAGAAACCAGAGAAAAATTTTCTCATTCAACGGGTACCCTTTGTGCTAGATGAACGAACGTCTCTCCACATGCTCAGTTCTGAGAGATAAGTGTGTGTGAAAGCCGTCCTTCACCTAGCTTGTTGGGAACACAAAGTTTCTTTTCAGTTGCAAACTCCACTCCATACATATATATGGGGAGGTACGAGCTCCAACTCGCTTTTACAGTGAAAAATGCAGGAACTTCAAACCGGCACTAGGAAACAGACTGAGAAACCAGAGTAAAAGTTTCTCCTGCAACCCGTTCTCTTTGTGCTAGATGAACGAACGTCTCTCCACATGCTCAGTTCTGAGAGATAAGTGTGTGTGAAAGCCGTCCTTCACCTAGCTTGTTGGGAACACAAAGTTTCTTTTCAGTTGCAAACTCCAATCCATACATATATATGGGGAGGTACGAGCTCCAACTCGGTTTTACAGTGAAAACTGCAGGAACTTCAAAACGGCACTAGGAAACAGACTGAGAAACCAGAGTAAAAGTTTCTCCTGCAAACCGTTCCCTTTGTGCTAGATGAACGAACGTCTCTCCACATGCTCAGTTCTGAGAGATAAGTGTGTGTGAAAGCCGTCCTTCACCTAGCTTGTTGGGAACACAAAGTTTCTTTTCACTTGCAAACTCCACTCCATACATATATATGGGGAGGTACGAGCTCCAACTCGGTTTTACAGTGAAAACTGCAGGAACTTCAAACCGGCACTAGGAAACAGACTGAGAAACCAGAGTAAAAGTTTCTCCTGCAACCCGTTCCCTTTGTGCTAGATGAACGAACGTCTCTCCACATGCTCAGTTCTGAGAGATAAGTGTGTGTGAAAGCCGTCCTTCACCTAGCTTGTTGGGAACACAAAGTTTCTTTTCAGTTGCAAACTCCACTCCATACATATATATGGGGAGGTACGAGCTCCAACTCGGTTTTACAGTGAAAACTGCAGGAACTTCAAACCGGCACTAGGAAACAGACTGAGAAACCAGAGTAAAAGTTTCTCCTGCAACCCGTTCCCTTTGTGCTAGATGAACGAACGTCTCTCCACATGCTCAGTTCTGAGAGATAAGTGTGTGTGAAAGCCGTCCTTCACCTAGCTTGTTGGGAACACAAAGTTTCTTTTCAGTTGCAAACTCCACTCCATACATATATATGGGGAGGTACGAGCTCCAACTCGGTTTTACAGTGAAAACTGCAGGAACTTCAAACCGGCACTAGGAAACAGACTGAGAAACCAGAGTAAAAGTTTCTCCTGCAAACCGTTCCCTTTGTGCTAGATGAACGAACGTCTCTCCACATGCTCAGTTCTGAGAGATAAGTGTGTGTGAAAGCCGTCCTTCACCTAGCTTGTTGGGAACACAAAGTTTCTTTTCACTTGCAAACTCCACTCCATACATATATATGGGGAGGTACGAGCTCCAACTCGGTTTTACAGTGAAAACTGCAGGAACTTCAAACCGGCACTAGGAAACAGACTGAGAAACCAGAGTAAAAGTTTCTCCTGCAACCCGTTCCCTTTGTGCTAGATGAACGAACGTCTCTCCACATGCTCAGTTCTGAGAGATAAGTGTGTGTGAAAGCCGTCCTTCACCTAGCTTGTTGGGAACACAAAGTTTCTTTTCAGTTGCAAACTCCACTCCATACATATATATGGGGAGGTACGAGCTCCAACTCGGTTTTACAGTGAAAACTGCAGGAACTTCAAACCGGCACTAGGAAACAGACTGAGAAACCAGAGTAAAAGTTTCTCCTGCAACCCGTTCCCTTTGTGCTAGATGAACGAACGTCTCTCCACATGCTCAGTTCTGAGAGATAAGTGTGTGTGAAAGCCGTCCTTCACCTAGCTTGTTGGGAACACAAAGTTTCTTTTCACTTGCAAACTCCACTCCATACATATATATGGGGAGGTACGAGCTCCAACTCGGTTTTACAGTGAAAACTGCAGGAACTTCAAACCGGCACTAGGAAACAGACTGAGAAACCAGAGTAAAAGTTTCTCCTGCAACCCGTTCCCTTTGTGCTAGATGAACGAACGTCTCTCCACATGCTCAGTTCTGAGAGATAAGTGTGTGTGAAAGCCGTCCTTCACCTAGCTTGTTGGGAACACAAAGTTTCTTTTCAGCTTGCAAACTCCACTCCATACATATATATGGGGAGGTACGAGCTCCAACTCGGTTTTACAGTGAAAACTGCAGTAACTTCAAACCGGCACTAGGAAACAGACTGAGAAACCAGAGTAAAAGTTTCTCCTGCAACCCGTTCCCTTTGTGCTAGATGAACGAACGTCTCTCCGCATGCTCAGTTCTGAGAGATAAGTGTGTGTGAAAGCCGTCCTTCACCTAGCTTGTTGGGAACACAAAGTTTCTTTTCACTTGCAAACTCCACTCCATACATATATATGGGGAGGTACTAGCTCCAACTCGGTTTTACAGTGAAAACTGCAGGAACTTCAAACCGGCACTAGGAAACAGACTGAGAAACCAGAGTAAAAGTTTCTCCTGCAACCGTTCCCTTTGTGCTAGATGAACGAACGTCTCTCCACATGCTCAGTTCTGAGAGATAAGTGTGTGTGAAAGCCGTCCTTCACCTAGCTTGTTGGGAACACAAAGTTTCTTTTCACTTGCAAACTCCACTCCATACATATATATGGGGAGGTACGAGCTCCAACTCGGTTTTACAGTGAAAACTGCAGGAACTTCAAACCGGCACTAGGAAACAGACTGAGAAACCAGAGTAAAAGTTTCTCCTGCAACCCGTTCCCTTTGTGCTAGATGAACGAACGTCTCTCCACATGCTCAGTTCTGAGAGATAAGTGTGTGTGAAAGCCGTCTTCACCTAGCTTGTTGGGAACACAAAGTTTCTTTTCACTTGCAAACTCCACTCCATACATATATATGGGGAGGTACTAGCTCCAACTCGGTTTTACAGTGAAAACTGCAGGAACTTCAAACCGGCACTAGGAAACAGACTGAGAAACCAGAGTAAAAGTTTCTCCTGCAACCGTTCCCTTTGTGCTAGATGAACGAACGTCTCTCCACATGCTCAGTTCTGAGAGATAAGTGTGTGTGAAAGCCGTCCTTCACCTAGCTTGTTGGGAACACAAAGTTTCTTTTCACTTGCAAACTCCACTCCATACATATATATGGGGAGGTACTAGCTCCAACTCGGTTTTACAGTGAAAACTGCAGGAACTTCAAACCGGCACTAGGAAACAGACTGAGAAACCAGAGTAAAATTTCTCCTGCAACCCGTTCCCTTTGTGCTAGATGAACGAACGTCTCTCCACATGCTCAGTTCTGAGAGATAAGTGTGTGTGAAAGCCGTCCTTCACCTAGCTTGTTGGGAACACAAAGTTTCTTTTCAGTTGCAAACTCCACTCCATACATATATATGGGGAGGTACGAGCTCCAACTCGGTTTTACAGTGAAAACTGCAGGAACTTCAAACCGGCACTAGGAAACAGACTGAGAAACCAGAGTAAAAGTTTCTCCTGCAACCCGTTCCCTTTGTGCTAGATGAACGAACGTCTCTCCACATGCTCAGTTCTGAGAGATAAGTGTGTGTGAAAGCCGTCCTTCACCTAGCTTGTTGGGAACACAAAGTTTCTTTTCACTTGCAAACTCCACTCCATACATATATATGGGGAGGTACTAGCTCCAACTCGGTTTTACAGTGAAAACTGCAGGAACTTCAAACCGGCACTAGGAAACAGACTGAGAAACCAGAGTAAAAGTTTCTCCTGCAACCCGTTCCCTTTGTGCTAGATGAACGAACGTCTCTCCACATGCTCAGTTCTGAGAGATAAGTGTGTGTGAAAGCCGTCCTTCACCTAGCTTGTTGGGAACACAAAGTTTCTTTTCACTTGCAAACTCCACTCCATACATATATATGGGGAGGTACTAGCTCCAACTCGGTTTTACAGTGAAAACTGCAGGAACTTCAAACCGGCACTAGGAAACAGACTGAGAAACCAGAGTAAAAGTTTCTCCTGCAACCGTTCCCTTTGTGCTAGATGAACGAACGTCTCTCCACATGCTCAGTTCTGAGAGATAAGTGTGTGTGAAAGCCGTCCTTCACCTAGCTTGTTGGGAACACAAAGTTTCTTTTCACTTGCAAACTCCACTCCATACATATATATGGGGAGGTACTAGCTCCAACTCGGTTTTACAGTGAAAACTGCAGGAACTTCAAACCGGCACTAGGAAACAGACTGAGAAACCAGAGTAAAAGTTTCTCCTGCAACCCGTTCCCTTTGTGCTAGATGAACGAACGTCTCTCCACATGCTCAGTTCTGAGAGATAAGTGTGTGTGAAAGCCGTCCTTCACCTAGCTTGTTGGGAACACAAAGTTTCTTTTCAGTTGCAAACTCCACTCCATACATATATATGGGGAGGTACGAGCTCCAACTCTGTTTTACAGATGAAAACTGCAGTAACATTCAAACCGGCACTAGGAAACAGACTGAGAAACCAGAGTAAAAGTTTCTCCTGCAACCAGTTCCCTTTGTGCTAGATGAACGAACGTCTCTCCACATGCTCAGTTCTGAGAGATAAGTGTGTGTGAAAGCCGTCCTTCACCTAGCTTGTTGGGAACACAAAGTTTCTTTTCACTTGCAAACTCCACTCCATACATATATATGGGGAGGTACTAGCTCCAACTCGGTTTTACAGTGAAAACTGCAGGAACTTCAAACCGGCACTAGGAAACAGACTGAGAAACCAGAGTAAAAGTTTCTCCTGCAACCCGTTCCCTTTGTGCTAGATGAACGAACGTCTCTCCACATGCTCAGTTCTGAGAGATAAGTGTGTGTGAAAGCCGTCCTTCACCTAGCTTGTTGGGAACACAAAGTTTCTTTTCACTTGCAAACTCCACTCCATACATATATATGGGGAGGTACTAGCTCCAACTCGGTTTTACAGTGAAAACTGCAGGAACTTCAAACCGGCACTAGGAAACAGACTGAGAAACCAGAGTAAAAGTTTCTCCTGCAACCGTTCCCTTTGTGCTAGATGAACGAACGTCTCTCCACATGCTCAGTTCTGAGAGATAAGTGTGTGTGAAAGCCGTCCTTCACCTAGCTTGTTGGGAACACAAAGTTTCTTTTCACTTGCAAACTCCACTCCATACATATATATGGGGAGGTACGAGCTCCAACTCGGTTTTACAGTGAAAACTGCAGTAACTTCAAACCGGCACTAGGAAACAGACTGAGAAACCAGAGTAAAAGTTTCTCCTGCAACCCGTTCCCTTTGTGCTAGATGAACGAACGTCTCTCCACATGCTCAGTTCTGAGAGATAAGTGTGTGTGAAAGCCGTCCTTCACCTAGCTTGTTGGGAACACAAAGATTCTTTTCAGTTGCAAACTCCACTCCATACATATATATGGGGAGGTACGAGCTCCAACTCGATTTTACAGTGAAAACTGCAGGAACTTCAAACCGGCACTAGGAAACAGACTGAGAAACCAGAGTAAAAGTTTCTCCTGCAACCCATTCCCTTTGTGCTAGATGAACGAACGTCTTTCCACATGCTCAGTTCTGAGAGATAAGTGTGTGTGAAAGCCGTCCTTCACCTAGATTGTTGGGAACACAAAGTTTCTTTTCTGTTGCAAACTCCAATTCCATACATATATATTTGAAATACGAGCTCCACCTCTGTATTACAGAGAAAACTGCAGTAACATCAAACCGGCAGTAGGAAACAGACTGAGAAACCAGAGTAAAAGTTTCTCCTCCAACCTTTTCCCTTTGTGCTAGATGAACGAACGTCTCTCCGCATGCTCATTTCTGAGAGATAAGTGTGTGTGAAACCCGCCCTTCACCTAGATTTTTGGGAACACAAAGTTTCTTTTCACTTGCAAAATCCATTCCCTTACATATATATGGGGAGTTACTAGCTACAACTCGGTTTTACAGTGAAAACTGCAGGAACTTCAAACAGGCACTAGGAAACAGACTGAGAAACCAGAGAATAATTTTCTCATTCAACGGGTACCCTTTGTGCTAGATGAACGAACGTCTCTCCACATGCTCAGTTCTGAGAGATAAGTGTGTGTGAAAGCCGTCCTTCACATCGCTTGTTGGGAACACAAAGTTTCTTTTCAGTTGCAAACTCCACTCCATACATATATATGGGGTGGTACGAGCTCCAACCCGCTTTTACAGAGAAAAATGCAGGAACTTCAAACCAGCACTAGGAAACAGACTGAGAAACCTGAGTTAAAGTTTCTCCTGCAACCCGTTCTCTTTGTGCTAGACGAACGAACGTCTCTCCACATGCTCAGTTCTGAGAGATAAGTGTGTGTGAAAGCCGTCCTTCACCTAGCTTGTTGGGAACACAAAGTTTCTTTTCAGTTGCAAACTCCAAACCATACATATATATGGGGAGGTACGACTTCCAACTCGGTTTTACAGTGAAAACTGCAGGAACTTCAAAACGACACTAGGAAAAATAATGAGAAACCAGAGTAAAAGTTTCTCCTGCAAACCGTTCCCTTTGTGCTAGATGAGCGAACGTCTCTCCACATGCTCATTTCTGAGTGATAAGTGTGTGTGAAAGCCGTCTTTCACCTAGCTTGTTGGGAACACAAATTTTCTTTTCACTTGCAAACTCCACTCCATACATATATATGGGGAGGTACGAGCTCCAACTCGGTTTTACAGTGAAAACTGCAGGAACTTCAAACCAGCACTAGGAAACAGACTGAGAACCAGAGTAAAATTTTCTCCTGCAAACGGTTACCCTTTGTGCTAGATGAACGAACGTCTCTCCACATGCTCAGATTCTGAGAGATAAGTGTGTGTGAAAGCCGTCCTTCACCTAGCTTGTTGGGAACACAAAGATTTCTTTTCAGTTGCAAACTCCACTCCATACATATATATGGGGAGGTACGAGCTCCAACTCGGTTTTACAGTGAAAAATGCAGGAACTTCAAACCTGGCACTAGGAAACAGACTGAGAAACCAGAGTAAAAGTTTCTCCTGCAACCCGTTCCCTTTGTGCTAGATGAACGAACGTCTCTCCACATGCTCAGTTCTGAGAGATAAGTGTGTGTGAAAGCCGTCCTTCACCTAGCTTGTTGGGAACACAAAGTTTCTTTTCACTTGCAAACTCCAATCCATACATATATATGGGGAGGTACTAGCTCCAACTCGGTTTACAGTGAAAACTGCAGGAACTTCAAACCGGCACTAGGAAACAGACTGAGAAACCAGAGTAAAAGTTTCTCATGCAACCCTTACCCTTTGTGCTAGATGAACGAACGTCTCTCCACATGCTCAGTTCTGAGAGATAAGTGTGTGTGAAAGCCGTCCTTCACCTAGCTTGTTGGGAACACAAAGTTTCTTTTCACATTGCAAACTCCACTCCATACATATATATGGGGAGGTACGAGCTCCAACTCGGTTTTACAGTGAAAACTGCAGGAACTTCAAACCGGCACTAGGAAACAGACTGAGAAACCAGAGTAAAAGTTTCTCCTGCAACCCGTTCCCTTTGTGCTAGATGAACGAACGTCTCTCCACATGCTCAGTTCTGAGAGATAAGTGTGTGTGAAAGCCGTCCTTCACCTAGCTTGTTGGGAACACAAAGTTTCTTTTCAGTTGCAAACTCCACTCCATACATATATATGGGGAGGTACGAGCTCCAACTCGGTTTTACAGTGAAAACTGCAGTAACTTCAAACCTGCACTAGGAAACAGACTGAGAAACCAGAGTAAAAGTTTCTCCTGCAACCCGTTCCCTTTGTGCTAGATGAACGAACGTCTCTCCACATGCTCAGTTCTGAGAGATAAGTGTGTGTGAAAGCCGTCCTTCACCTAGCTTGTTGGGAACACAAAGTTTCTTTTCACTTGCAAACTCCACTCCATACATATATATGGGGAGGTACGAGCTCCAACTCTGTTTTACAGATGAAAACTGCAGGAACTTCAAACCGGCACTAGGAAACAGACTGAGAAACCAGAGTAAAAGTTTCTCCTGCAACCAGTTCCCTTTGTGCTAGATTGAACGAACGTCTCTCCGCATGCTCAGTTCTGAGAGATAAGTGTGTGTGAAAGCCGCCCTTCACCTAGCTTGTTGGGTACACAAAGATTCTATTCACTTGCAAACTCCACTCCATACATATATATGGGGAGGTACTAACTACAACTCGGATTTACAGTGAAAACTGCAGTAACTTCAAACCGGGACTAGGAAACAGACTGAGAAACCAGAGTAAAAGTTTCTCCTCCAACCTTTTCCCTTTGTGCTAGATGAACGAACGTCTCTCCGCATGCTCAGTTCTGAGAGATAAGTGTGTGTGAAACCCGCCCTTCACCTAGCTTTTTGGGAACACAAAGTTTCTTTTCACTTGCAAAATCCATTCCCTTACATATATATGGGGAGTTACTAGCTACAACTCGGTTTTACAGTGAAAACTGCAGGAACTTCAAACAGGCACTAGGAAACAGACTGAGAAACCAGAGAAAAATTTTCTCATTCAACGGGTACCCTTTGTGCTAGATGAACGAACGTCTCTCCACATGCTCAGTTCTGAGAGATAAGTGTGTGTGAAAGCCGTCCTTCACATCGCTTGTTGGGAACACAAAGTTTCTTTTCAGTTGCAAACTCCACTCCATACATATATATGGGGAGGTACGAGCACCAACCCGCTTTTACAGAGAAAAATGCAGGAACTTCAAACCAGCACTAGGAAACAGACTGAGAAACCTGAGTTAAAGTTTCTCCTGCAACCCGTTCTCCTTTGTGCTAGACTGAACGAACGTCTCTCCACATGCTCAGTTCTGAGAGATAAGTGTGTGTGAAAGCCGTCCTTCACCTAGCTTGTTGGGAACACAAAGTTTCTTTTCAGTTGCAAACTCCAAACCATACATATATATGGGGAGGTACGACTTCCAACTCGGTTTTACAGTGAAAACTGCAGAAACTTCAAAACGACACTAGGAAAAATAATGAGAAACCAGAGTAAAAGTTTCTCCTGCAAACCGTTCCCTTTGTGCTAGATGAGCGAACGTCTCTCCACATGCTCATTTCTGAGTGATAAGTGTGTGTGAAAGCCGTCCTTCACCTAGCTTGTTGGGAACACAAAGATTCTTTTCAGTTGCAAACTCCACTCCATACATATATATGGGGAGGTATGAGCTCCAACTCGATTTTACAGTGAAAACTGCAGGAACTTCAAACCGGCACTAAGGAAACAGACTGAGAACCAGAGTAAAAGTTTTCCCTGCAACCCATTCCCTTTGTGCTAGATGAACGAACGTCTTCCACATGCTCAGTTCTGAGAGATAAGTGTGTGTGAAAGCCGTCCTTCACCTAGATTGTTGGGAACACCAAGTTTCTTTTCTGTTGCAAACTCCAATTCCATACATATATATTTGAAATACGAGCTCCACCTCTGTATTACAGAGAAAACTGCAGTAACATCAAACCGGCAGTAGGAAACAGACTGAGAAACCAGAGTAAAAGTTTCTCCTGCAACCAGTTCCCTTTGTGCTAGTTGAAAGAAAGTCTCTCCGCATGCTCAGTTCTGAGAAAAAAGTGTGTGTGAAAGCCGCCCTTCACCTAGCTTGTTGGGTACAAAAGATTCTTTTCACTTGCAAAATCCACTCCATACATATACATGGGGAGGTACTAACTACAACTCGGATTTACAGTGAAAACTGCAGTAACTTCAAACCGGGACTAGGAAACAGACTGAGAAACCAGAGTAAAAGTTTCTCCTCCAACCTTTTCCCTTTGTGCTAGATGAACGAACGTCTCTCCGCATGCTCAGTTCTGAGAGATAAGTGTGTGTGAAACCCGCCCTTCACCTAGCTTTTTGGGAACACAAAGTTTCTTTTCACTTGCAAAATCCATTCCCTTACATATATATGGGGAGTTACTAGCTACAAATCGGTTTTACAGTGAAAACTGCAGGAACTTCAAACAGGCACTAGGAAACAGACTGAGAAACCAGAGAAAAATTTTCTCATTCAACGGGTACCCTTTGTGCTAGATGAACGAACGTCTCTCCACATGCTCAGTTCTGAGAGATAAGTGTGTGTGAAAGCCGTCCTTCACATCGCTTGTTGGGAACACAAAGTTTCTTTTCAGTTGCAAACTCCAATCCATACATATATATGGGGTGGTACGAGCTCCAACCCGCTTTTACAGAGAAAAATGCAGGAACTTCAAACCAGCACTAGGAAACAGACTGAGAAACCTGAGTTAAAGTTTCTCCTGCAACCCGTTCTCTTTGTGCTAGATGAACGAACGTCTCTCCACATGCTCAGTTCTGAGAGATAAGTGTGTGTGAAAGCCGTCCTTCACCTAGCTTGTTGGGAACACAAAGTTTCTTTTCAGTTGCAAACTCCAAACCATACATATATATGGGGAGGTACGACTTCCAACTCGGTTTTACAGTGAAAACTGCAGGAACTTCAAACGACACTAGGAAAAATAATGAGAAACCAGAGTAAAAGTTTCTCCTGCAAACCGTTCCCTTTGTGCTAGATGAGCGAACGTCTCTCCACATGCTCATTTCTGAGTGATAAGTGTGTGTGAAAGCCGTCTTTCACCTAGCTTGTTGGGAACACAAATTTTCTTTTCACTTGCAAACTCCACTCCATACATATATATGGGGAGGTACGAGCTCCAACTCGGTTTTACACTGAAAACTGCAGGAACTTCAAACCATCACTAGGAAACAGACTGAGATACCAGAGTAAAATTTTCTCATGCAAAGGGTACCCTTTGTGCTAGATGAACGAACGTCTCTCCACATGCTCAGATCTGAGAGATAAGTGTGTGTGAAAGCCGTCCTTCACCTAGCTTGTTGGGAACACAAAGATTATTTTCAGTTGCAAACCCCACTCCATACATATATATGGGGAGGTACGAGCTCCAACTCGGTTTTACAGTGAAAAATGCAGGGAATTCAAACTGGCACTAGGAAACAGACTGAGAAACCAGAGTAAAAGTTTCTCCTGCAACCCGTTCCCTTTGTGCTAGATGAACGAACGTCTCTCCACATGCTCAGTTCTGAGAGATAAGTGTGTGTGAAAGCCGTCCTTCACCTAGATTGTTGGGAACACAATGTTTCTTTTCAGTTGCAAACTCCAATTCCATACATATATATGGGGAGGTACGAGCTCCAACTCTGTTTTACAGAGAAATCTGCAGTAACATCAAACCGGCAGTAGGAAACAGACTGAGAAACCAGAGTAAAAGTTTCACCTGCAACCAGTTCCCTTTGTGCTAGATGAAGGAATGTCTCTCCGCATGCTCAGTTCTGAGAGATAAGTGTGTGTGAAAGCCGTGCTTCACCTAGCTTGTTGGGAACACAAAGTTTCTTTTCACTTGCAAACTCCACTCCATACATATATAAGGGGAGATTCTAGCTCCAACTCGGTTTAACAATGAAAACTGCAGGAACTTCAAACCGGCAGTAGGAAACAAACTGAGAAACCAGAGTAAAAGTTTCTCCTCCAACCTTTTCCCTTTGTGCTAGATGAACGAACGTCCCTCCGCATGCTCAGTTCTGAGAGATAAGTGTGTGTGAAAGCCGTCCTTCACATAGCTTGTTGGGAACACAAAGTTTCTTTTCACTTGCAAACTCCACTCCATACATATATATGGGAGGTACGAGCTCCAACTCGGTTTTACAGTGAAAACTGCAGGAACTTCAAACCGGCACTAGGAAACAGACTGAGAAACCAGAGTAAAATTTTCTCCTGCAACCGTTCCCTTTGTGCTAGATGAACGAACGTCTCTCCACATGCTCAGTTCTGAGAGATAAGTGTGTGTGAAAGCCGTCCTTCACCTAGCTTGTTGGGAACACAAAGTTTCTTTTCAGTTGCAAACTCCACTCCATACATATATATGGGGAGGTACGAGCTCCAACTCTGTTTTACAGAGAAAACTGCAGTAACTTCAAACCGGCACTAGGAAACAGACTGAGAAACCAGAGTAAAAGTTTCTCCTGCAACCAGTTCCCTTTGTGCTAGATGAACGAACGTCTCTCCACATGCTCAGTTCTGAGAGATAAGTGTGTGTGAAAGCCGTCCTTCACCTAGCTTGTTGGGAACACAAGTTTCTTTTCAGTTGCAAACTCCACTCCATACATATATATGGGGTAGGTACTAGCTCCAACTCGGTTTTACAGTGAAAACTGCAGTAACTTCAAACCGGCACTAGGAAACAGACTGAGAAACCAGAGTAAAAGTTTCTCCTGCCAACCGTTTCCCTTTGTGCTAGATGAACGAACGTCTCTCCGCATGCTCAGTTCTGAGAGATAAGTGTGTGTGAAAGCCGCCCTTCACCTAGCTTGTTGGGAACACAAAGTTTCTTTTCACTTGCAAAATCCACTCCATACATATATATGGGGAGGTACTAGCTACAACTCGGTTTTACAGTGAAAACTGCAGGAACTTCAAACCAGGCACTAGGAAACAGACTGAGATACCAGAGTAAAATTTTCTCATTCAACGGGTACCCTTTGTGCTAGATGAACGAACGTCTCTCCACATGCTCAGTTCTGAGAGATAAGTGTGTGTGAAAGCCGTCCTTCACCTCGCTTGTTGGGAACACAAAGTTTCTTTTCAGTTGCAAACTCCACTCCATACATATATATGGGGAGGTACGAGCTCCAACTCGCTTTTACAGAGAAAAATGCAGGAACTTCAAACCGGCACTAGGAAACAGACTGAGAAACCATGAGTTAAAGTTTCCCCTGCAAACCGTTCTCTTTGTGCTAGATGAACGAACGTCTCTCCACATGCTCAGTTCTGAGAGATAAGTGTGTGTGAAAGCCGTCCTTCACCTAGCTTGTTGGGAACACAAAGTTCCTTTTCAGTTGCAAACTCCAATCCATACATATATATGGGGAGGTACGACTTCCAACTCGGTTTTACAGTGAAAACTGCAGGAACTTCAAAACGGCACTAGGAAAAATACTGAGAAACCAGAGTAAAAGTTTCTCCTGCAAACCGTTCCCTTTGTGCTAGATGAGCGAACGTCTCTCCACATGCTCAGTTCTGAGGATAAGTGTGTGTGAAAGCCGTCTTTCACCTAGCTTGTTGGGAACACAAATTTTCTTTTCACTTGCAAACTCCACTCCATACATATATATGGGGAGGTACGAGCTCCAACTCGGTTTTACAGTGAAAACTGCAGGAACTTCAAACCAGCACTAGGAAACAGACTGAGAAACAAGAGTAAAAGTTTCTCCTGCAACCCGTTCCCTTTTGCTAGATGAACGAACGTCTCTCCACATGCTCAGTTCTGAGAGATAAGTGTGTGTGAAAGCCGTCCTTCACCTAGCTTGTTGGGAACACAAAGATTCTTTTCAGTTGCAAACTCCACTCCATACATATATATGGGGAGGTACGAGCTCCAACTCGATTTTACAGTGAAAACTGCAGGAACTTCAAACCGGCACAAGGAAACAGACTGAGAAACCAGAGTAAAAGTTTCCCTGCAACCCATTCCCTTTGTGCTAGATGAACGAACGTCTTTCCACATGCTCAGTTCTGAGAGATAAGTGTGTGTGAAAGCCGTCCTTCACCTAGATTGTTGGGAACACAAAGTTTCTTTTCTGTTGCACACTCCAATTCCATACATATATATTTGAAATACGAGCTCCACCTCTGTATTACAGAGAAAACTGCAGTAACATCAAACCGGCAGTAGGAAACAGACTGAGAACCAGAGTAAAAGTTTCTCCTGCAACCCGTTCCCTTTGTGCTAGATGAACGAACGTCTCTCCGCATGCTCAGTTCTGAGAGATAAGTGTGTGTGAAAGCCGTGCCTTCACCTAGCTTGTTGGGAACACAAAGTTTCTTTTCACTTTGCAAACTCCACTCCCTTACATATATATATGGGGAGATTCTAGCTCCAACTCGGTTTTACAGTGAAAACTGCAGGAACTTCAAACCGGCACTAGGAAACAGACTGAGAAACCAGAGTAAAATTTTTCTCCTGCAACGGTTCCCCTTTTGTGCTAGATGAACGAACGTCTCTCCACATGCTCAGTTCTGAGAGATAAGTGTGTGTGAAAGCCGTGCCTTCACATAGCTTGTTTGGGAACACAAAGTTTCTTTTCACTTGCAAACTCCACTCCATACATATATATGGGGAGGTACGAGCTCCAACTCTGCTTTTACAGAGAAAATGCAGGAACTTCAAACCAGCACTAGGAAACAGACTGAGAAACCTGAGTTAAAGTTTCTCCTGCAACCGTTCCTCTTTGTGCTAGACGAACGAACGTCTCTCCACATGCTCAGTTCTGAGAGATAAGTGTGTGTGAAAGCCGTCCTTCACCTAGCTTGTTGGGAACACAAAGTTTCTTTTCAGTTGCAAACTCCAAACCATACATATATATGGGGAGGTACGACTTCCAACTCGGTTTTACAGTGAAAACTGCAGAAACTTCAAAACGACACTAGGAAAAATAATGAGAAACCAGAGTAAAAGTTTCTCCTGCAAACCGTTCCCTTTGTGCTAGATGAGCGAACGTCTCTCCACATGCTCATTTCTGAGTGATAAGTGTGTGTGAAAGCCGTCTTTCACCTAGCTTGTTGGGAACACAAATTTTCTTTTCACTTGCAAACTCCACTCCATACATATATATGGGGAGGTACGAGCTCCAACTCGGTTTTACAGTGAAAACTGCAGTAACTTCAAACCATCACTAGGAAACAGACTGAGAAACAAGAGTAAAAGTTTCTCCTGCAACCCGTTCCCTTTTTTGCTAGATGAACGAACGTCTCTCCACATGCTCAGTTCTGAGAGATAAGTGTGTGTGAAAGCCGTCCTTCACCTAGCTTGTTGGGAACACAAAGATTCTTTTCAGTTGCAAACTCCACTCCATACATATATATGGGGAGGTACGAGCTCCAACTCGGATTTTACAGTGAAAACTGCAGGAACTTCAAACCGGGCACAAGGAAACAGACTGAGAAACCAGAAGTAAAAGTTCTCTCCTGGCAACCCATTCCCTTTGTGCTAGATGAACGAACGTCTTTCCACATGCTCAGTTCTGAGAGATAAGTGTGTGTGAAAGCCGTCCTTCACCTAGATTGTTGGGAACACAAGTTCTTTCAGTTGCAAACTCCAATTCCATACATATATATGGGAGTACGAGCTCCACACTCTGTTTACAGAGAAAAACTGCAGATAACATCAAACCGGCAGTAGGCAACAGACTGAGAAA